>NC_069375.1:16671100-16973000 GCF_021730395.1 Mercenaria mercenaria | reverse complement strand
TTTATCAAGAACTTAATGTTACTTTTCAGGGTTGCCAGCAGTCTTGAAAAGTCAGGGAAATTGGTTTCTTTTTCAAGGTCAGGGAATTGTCAGGGAATTTTAAAATTTGGTCAGTGAAAAATGAAAATCCTGGAAAGTCAGGGAAAAGTCAGGGAAAAATGATTTCAAAGCTCGAAGAAGTTAATCATTTTAAACTTTTGTGGCTATGGCAGTCTTCAAGCATTAAATTTAAGTAATTAAAAACAAAGTTTAATGATGTAATACTGTAACATGCATTTAATTTGTTTAAATCCCCCATTTTTCTTTAAACACTGATTTTGCTTGAAGACTGAAAGGCTATGATCTTGTTATTATCAATGCTTTATTGTTATGCCACTAGGAAACTATTGAGAGATCTTGGGTTTTGAGAGAGATGTTTTGCCAATAGGATTCCAATAGTCTTGCTACTACAGTATTAGTCATGATGCTTTATTGTTTTTGCCACAGTGACTAGGACACTGTATATTAAGAGATCTTGGATTTTGAGAGTGATGCTTTGTCAATATGATTCCAATGGTCTTGCTATTAGTCATGGTGTTTTATTGTTTTTGCCTCTAGGAAACTGTATAATAACAGATCTTGGATTTTTGAGAATGATATTTTGCTAATACTAGCAGGGTTCCAATGGTCTTGTTATTAACCATACTTTATTGTTTTTACCATGAGGAAAGTGTACCTTAAAAGATGTTAGATTTTTGATAGTTACATGTCTTGCAAAGATGCTTTTGATATGTATCTCTTAATAATTAGGTTTCACTGACCAATAGTCACAATTCTGTTTCATTGACTTGACCACTAAACAGTCATACAAGAAAGAAAACCATGTTTATTACCATTGTGTTTGATGTTTATGTTTAATATATTGGAAAATAAATACAAAACATTTGGGAAAAAAATAATGGGAGGATTGGACAGCTGTAGGGGAGGTCAGGAGGCCGTTTAAATGTTTGGCGGTTTTGGTCAGTGAAAAACATGAATTGGTCAGGGAAAAGTCAGGGAATTTTATTCACCCAGAGTGCTGGCAACCCTGCTTTTGTTTTCCATATTTGTCACCCGTTTTCATGGCCGTGATTTTCGGACATTTTTAACGAGATTTTCTAGTGCAATCTTAATGAAAAGTCAATAAAAAGTCTGTATTTAAGAAAAAATGACAACTGTTGCAAAAAAAAGCTCTTATTTTGAAGCATTTTTCGAGAAGAGGCACCAAACCCCACCCACTTAAAATATGAATTGCTGAAAAAATCATCTTTATTGACATACTTTATTTTAAATTTGATTTTCAAAATTATTTTTAATAATTAAATGGCAGATGTTTATCAAAATAATAATATAAAAATCACATGTTTTGCAGTGTTTGTAAAAAGTACTCCATGAAGGAAGTCTTCAAGAGGGGGTCTCATATGTTACTGGTTGCGTTAACTGAAAAAAACAAAAACATCCACATCTAGGTAGGACCACCTGAAATTCTGTCGAACCATCAGTTTGCAAAAGCTGCTGGTCCTTCGGACCACCACTGGAAAAAAGTTAGTGTCTAGCCCTGTACCCCCTCCCATACATCCAATTTTAGACCCAAAAATGTCCCAACATTTCATACCTGTATTTCAAAATTTTCCAAGGGGAGAGCCCCTGACCCCCTAAAAATGAGGAGAGTATTCCTCCAGTACCTCAAAATTTAGACCAAAAAAATGCACAAGAGGGCATCATTTCATATTTGTATTTCAAAATTTTCCAGGGAGAGAGCCCTCTGATCCCTAAAAATGAGAATTTCCCTCCAGTACTTTAAAATTTAGACAAAACATGCACAAGAGGGCACCATTTCATACTTGTATTTCAAAATTTTCCAGGGAGAGAGCCCTCTGATCCCTAAAAATGAGAGTATCCCTCCAGTACTTTAAAATTTAGACAAAACATGCACCAGAGGGCACCATTTCATACTTGTATTTCAAAATTTTCCAGGGAGAGAGCCCCCTGACCCCCTAAAAATGAGGAGAGTATCCCTCCAGTACTTCAAAAATTTTAACCAAAAAATGCACCCGAGGGCACCATTTCATACTTGTATTACAAAATTTTCAAGGGAGAGAAACCCCCTAATATGATAGGGATACCCCCTCCCATACATAAAATGTTAGACCAAAAATGACCTAGAATCCAGCATTTTATACTTGTATTTCAAAATTTTCCAAGGGGAGAGCCTCATGACCCCCCTAAAATGAGGAGAGTACCCTTCCAGTACCTCAAAATTTAAACCAAAAAATGCACCAGAGGTCACCATTTTATAGCTATATATAAAAAAAACTTTAATGAAGGAGACCCCCACTCTTCCCCTCAATATGGACAGAGGCCCTCTCTTGGTGCTATTCTTGTCGGTGACGCTTTTGTTTTAAACTAGTGCCCCCGAATCAAACAACTTGTCTGGGCCTGTATATTGTGATTGATGTTCATTTGAAGTGTCCTGCTGTGTAACTGAGTAAATGAACGAGATTTTGGGGTAAGAATGTTCTCGTAAGTTCCTACTATTTATCATTAGATTCCTTTTTTTTTTTTTTATCAGACTCGTACTTTTCTCCTAGTTTTTTTTATCAAAGGTCACTTGAAAGCCTGTAGTTTAAAGGTCAAGGTCACACTTGGAGATCAAAGGTCAGTGGGACTTTTTCCTGTCCGGTCTACAACTTTGTCATGCAAAACAGGTATCAGTTTGCAGAAATATTCTCCTGGATGAGACAATGTGTCGTGCGCAACACCCTAGCCCTTAGCTGCAAGGTCAAGGTCACACTTGGAAGTCAAAGCCCAAAAGAGCTTTTTTTCCTGTCCAGTCTGTAACTCAACAATCTTTAAAGGAATTTTAGTATTACTTGGCTCAAATGTTCACCACCATGGGACAGAGTGTCATGCACAAGAACCTGGTCTAAGGTCAAGGTCATACATAAAGGCCAAATGTCAGATACAAGAATGACTTTGTTCGGAGCATTTCTGCTTCATCCATGGAGGGATTTTGATATGACTTGGCACAAATGTTCATGAATGAATACATACCTTTTTCTATCATCTAAATTTGAACAGCTTAAATAAATATAGAAATATAATTAATGTAGTGGTTTAGTTTGTACAGTTACTGTATGTAAACGGGGCTCAAATTTACTAATGTTAGTTTAGAGGAAAGTACAAGTAGGTTTTTCCAGAATGAAATGCTAGGTTTTATGAAAGCAAAGAAACAAGATAAACATGACTTCATTATGTCTCCCCCCATAGGTGTGAGAGACATTGTTTTTGCCTTCGCCGTCTGTCTGTCTGTACGCATTAAACTTACCTGGCTTTCAGAGGTCAAACTGCTGGACGAAAATTCACAGGAGTGATCAGTACCAAGCCTAGTTGTGCATATCGACAACACATTGACAGTTCTGCTTCGATGCACAAAATGGCCTCCAGAACTAAAGATAGAAAAATCTTGTCTGGCTTTCACAGGTCAAACTGCTGGCTGGATTTCGCAGGAGCGGTCAGTACCAGTTGTAGTTGTGCATAGCGCCAACATGTTCTGTTGCGCTGCACAACATGGCCGCCAGAACTAAATGTAGAAAAAACCTTTGCTGGCTGGATTTTGACGAAACTTCACAGGAGTGACCAGTAACAACCTCAGTTTTGCATATTGCTGCACAAAATGGCCACCAGAGCTAAATAAAGAATATAGAGGGGAGACACCTAGTTTGAATTATATTTTTAATTAGGCCAGAGTTTTTTTTTTTTTATTTTTTTGTTACTTGGATTCTGGGCAGAAAAATGTTGGCAGGAGTAGGGGGAAAAACAACAGTAAAATAAACTTTAACTAAATCACTCTTAGGGCCTTTATTTTTTTATTTTTTGGTTTACGAACCGCCAGGATGACACATGGTCGTAGGAGGGGAAAAAAATAAAATTAAAATACAGAATCAGAATTTTTTTTCTCCGTAGGAAACAGACCTTTGAAAGGAATATGGGTAAATTCTACGTAACATCACACAGGCTGCATGTTATAATCTTCTTTCCCATATTTGCTGCTTTTTCATTCCAAAAAATCTGTGACGTTGGTTATATTTGATTGAAAATGAGCCTTGGGGCTTGTCATAGCTGCTTGAGAAAAAAATTTGTCTTTGTATTTTTGTAAAATTACATTAATATACAGCTGGGCATTTAGCTGTAACATTTTTCTTGAAAGGACTATACTATACATAAAAACTATTCTCACATACTAAATGAGTGGAGACATAGCAGTCATATGTTAAACACTGAAATTAATACCTTATGTTAAAACAACAGCTGGGAAGAATCTTATTCCTCACATTTGAAGAACACTGTTTGTCAAATCTTACACCCATGGATATGATTTTACACTCAGCAGCTATCAATCTTGGCTGATTATGGACCCAACAACTATAACAACATACACTGCACTGTGCCTAGTAAGCATCCAATTATCTTTTTAAGTGTTAGGAATAGGAAGTTTCTAGCCATCTGGTAAACAGACACCTAGCCTATGTTCTGCCCGTCTGTTAACTGGAAGCCTTGCCTTTCCTCTTATGGTTTTCTTGGCATTTGTTAATTTATTTTATGAATAGGCCTAATGTAATGCAACAGTTCATCTTTGCCACGATCTTTGAAAATTCTGTCATACAATATTTGTCTTGGCACATCTACTGCACAACAACATTGGAAAAGACCGTAATTGCATCTATAATCAACAATAATCTGATGTTAATCTTTAAGGTACAATAATTTCATTAAAAAATACGTAATTCATAATTTATAAACAAACAGGTTACCGGATGCCAAAAAGCCCTAATGGACAGGCTAAACGTATGTTGCCGGGCCTTACAATACACCGTTTTGATGTCCCCTGTACCAGTTTATTTCATCAAACAAAAGTACTGTCATCATTGAGTATATAAATGATATTTTTCGGGGAAAATTGCTTTTAAGTCCGTGTAATAAGCGGTCCCAAGAATCACCGTAATAAGCATTGCGCTATTGGGACGACAGTTACCATAAACATAGTTGTATACTGAACTCAGACTGCATATCACCGACAATTGGCCATTTTTCCAGGAAAGCACTACGTCGCAACTTTGAATGTTGATGCATTTTCATTAAAATAACTTCAAAACTTTGTAAATAATAATACAGCCTGGGCGCAGCCGTTTTTAAACGTTTCGTAAATTGCGTAACAAGCATGCTGATTGGGCGCAGTATATATCGGAAATTTTAATTGGACGTATACGTCACGCATAACATATTAAGTTTAAAAATAGAATTACAGGAATTCCTAATGTTGATTGACTAGTTCGCCGGACGGATATTCGAAGAACAAGACGTTTTTTTTTCTTTTTGGAATACGCGATGCATTTTTTCTTCTGCAAGCTGTTATGTCATAGCGGAGGAAATGAAAAAATTACTTTTTTTTCAATTTTTTTTTTTTTTTCTGAAAACTCATTTTTTCGAGCGGCGGTTCCATAAACCGAAAGATCAAAAATAAAAGGCCTAGGGCATGAGTACTATTTGTCCTTGGTCATAACATCTCCAGCGAGTATTAAATTGATGATTGAATAGCAAACCATCTGTCACTTTCATTTTTTCAAATTTTCAATGGTCTGATTGGCTGGTTTCATTTTTAGCATGCACATACTTTTATTTTTAATTCACAAACTTTTCTGACCAAGATCTTTATTTAATACATTTTAATATTTATTTGTTGTGGTTTAAGTCACACTGACAATTTTATAGGTCATATGGTGACTTTCCAGACTTAAATGGTGCAGGAAGACCCTGGGTATCCCTCCAGGCATCATCTCTGGCAAGAATTGGCATCTGGGTAAAACGGCCTACCTTCCATCAGCCAGCTAGAATCTTTTTCACGTTATGACCTGAGTGGGGCTCGATCCCACAGTGGTTAGGGTCAAGTGATTCAAAGTCGGGCCACTCTATTTATATTCGATGGTCAGAAAAAGACTGCAGCATAAGTAGCTAGATAGGTCCCTGAAGGGGATTTGTATGCAATGGAATATATACATAGATACATCCAATCAGGCAACTTGTAATAATATGTCTTTATAAGCATATCACAGGGTTTTTTTCCCTTCATATTAAATAGGTAGTCAAAATAATTCTCCGTTCAGATTGTTTTATATCTGTCATGGGCAATCTAAACGTCAAAACTTTGAAGGACCAAAATAATGGAAGATAAATCACAGTACACAGTCATGTAAAGTTACTGGTTTTATCGCATGCACATATTTGCGTGTAGGGACGCGGTAAACGTTAATCATGTGCAGTACATACAAACCTTTAAATCACCAGAAAATTCATAATTTTGGATATTATTTGATAATTTTGGTATAAATCAATGACGAATTGAATCCCCTTTCAATGCATGTAAGTTTATTTGAATTTATGGCTAATTTGTGAAAATTATCGGCATTTAAACCTTTAGCATGTACAGCGTCAAGAGGGATGAAAATTTCATCGGAAAATGCTTCAACTATTTTGGTCTTTCCAGTGTTTGACGCAAGTGGGGATATTGTCCATATGAAAAAATTAGGGCTGAATGATACATTCGAATATTCGATTAGTCGAATACAGTTTTGTCCGAATTGTATTCATTATTCGCCATGTCCCGAACCGAATATTTACGAATATAAATAAAAACTGCATGATCCAAACTAAAATTACTTGAATTTACCTAAAACACAAGAAATCTACTGAAAATGCTCCAATTTCATAGTGCATTGTGCATAAATTATTCGTTTTCTTCGTATTACTCCACCCACAACAGTAGACAAATATTTTCACAACATTGATTCGATAAGCCATAGGGCCGATATTTGATGTTGGTTTACCATTAATAAAATGCTTTTTATAATTTTCTGGGTTTGAAATGTGATTGAATTCATAATCAAGTTTATATAACTAATATTTGATTTAAACATGTGGGAATTTCCATTTTACGACATCCGAAAACAACATAACATGTTGAGCTGAAATAGGGGATCCTCCTGCAAAATACACGTCAGTTTTTGGTCGCCTCTACTCATTTTTTTGCCAAACAGTTGACAGTTTAAGTCATTTGAATGCAAAGCTTACATGTTGACTGTGTTTTTATGCCCCCAAAGGGAGGCATATAGTTTTTGAACCGTCTGTCGGTCTGTCTGTCCGCAATTTTCGTGTCCGGTCCATATCTTTGTCATCGATGGCCCAGGTCCGTAGCTCAAAGGTCAAGGTCACACTTAGACATTAAAGGATAGAGCATTGATGGGCGTGTCCGGTCCATATCTTTGTCATCGATGGATGGATTTTCAAATAACTTGGCATGAATGTGAACCACAGTAAGACGACGTGTCGCGCGCAAGACCCAGGTCCGTAGCTCAGAGGTCAAGGTCACACTTAGAAGTTAAAGGATAGTGCATTGATGGGCGTGTCCGGTCCATATCTTTGTCATCGATGGATGGATTTTCAAATAACTTGGCATGAATGTGTACCACAGTAAGACGACGTGTCGCGCGCAAGACCCAGGTCCGTAGCTCAAAGGTCAAGGTCACACTTAGACGTTAAAGGTAATTTTTCATGATAGTGCATTGATAGGCGTGTCCGGTCCATATCTTTGTCATTCATGCATGGATTTTAAAATATCTACGCCAGCGTTCGACACTAACTTTTTTGCCAGGTATCCCGAAGGAATACCAGCTGGGAAATTTAGGAATCCCTGCAGAAAATTAGGAGTCCCTGATAACAAAATGTGGTTAGAACATGAAAAAACTAAAATCTAACAAACACAACTGTTTACAGTACTACATGTATTTTATTTCCACTTTATTTCCATTTTACATCAATGACAACAATAGCTTGTATGACTTTCGCTGTAAAAGAATAATGTCATTTTTGTCCAAGTCCTCTTCCCCCTCATCTTCACTACCATCGCACTCCTCTGCGATTTGTTGTAGTTCATTTAAATGTATGCCACCTAGTTCATTCCCCCTTATAACCCCCTTATTTGTAATCATTTTTTTGACATAAAAAAAAAATTCCGAAAAGTCTCCCTTAAATAAAAAAAAATTAAAAAAAAAAAAAAAAATGTTCCGACCTACCTACCCTAATTTTTTGAGCATGTTACCAGATACAAAGATTTTTTAGGCCTTATTAATGCAACTCCAACAGACTTTATCTAAAACTAGTACATTGGTCATAACAGATTTTCTTAAACATTTCATATTTTAGTTGTTTTATTTTGCACATTGCCTAAAAGTGGGTGGGGTGTAGTGTTTGTATGCTTTTATTATCAGCAAATTCTTCTAAATAAGAGCTGCTTTGGCAACAGTGATCATATTTTTCGTAAATGCAGACGTTTTATTGGCTTTTTATTTTAGTTTGTACTAGAAAAATCTTGTAAGAAATGATAAAAATGTTTGAAAATGTCGGTCTAGAAAACGAGTAACGAAAAACAAAAGTAACAGTTAAAGTTCTTGAAAAGATAACTGTTTTAACTTTATTTTTTCATCATACCACGTATAATTTCTGCTTATTTAATTTGTTTTGCCCAAACAAAGCCTCGGCAATTATAATAAATTTGTTATAGACCGTAACGGCCGACCGGCTCATGTAATCGTATCGAGCACACAAAATAATGGTACAAATACGATAATCTAAGGCTGCATTGTTTATCAATTAACTTGTAAACATTGATCAATAAACACCTTGCTATCGCCGGCGAACAATATTGAAATTCACTGGGATTTTGATTGACAGGGGGCAGAACTATCGAACTTGGAACGCATCATAGCAATATACCAGTCTGGTTTCAATTACAAACAGTATCATATCTCGATTTCTGTAGGATTCCACCAGAAAAACGACAAAGCAAAATGTCATTGTTGTGGAAAAACAAAACAAATCGAAAGTATTATGGACTGTTGGCATCCAGAATAACCTTGAATGATAAAAAAACAAAACAAAAAACATTTTTTGAGGCCCTCAAAATTATTTGTGTGTAATTTCAGCGGCCATTTCTCTCAAAAATCTGAAGTAGGCAGACCATTTATTATGCCATCGGCATGTAGATCATGATAACACCATGTAAAAATAGCCAGCTAACTGTAATTACCGAGTGTGGAATCAAATATTTCAAGCTATAGTAGCAGTCATTTGGGGAATTTTTAAGTGTTGTTTTGGAAAAAAATTTCTATTGCATTAGGACTGTCTTGTTTACTGGAGGTTACTTCATAGGGGAAAACGAGTTGGCCTTCAAGGTCAAGGTCACTGGCCTGGAGAGAAGTTCCCCATCAATATAACCTATAGCTGCCTTGTGTTGTAGGACAGTGATTTTTTTACTTTTTTTGGCAACAGCCCATGCCTTTTAAATTGGGAATTTTTAGCGCGATAAACTTTAAAATTGGGAAAAATTAACAAAACCCTTACAGAAGAAAAAGGCCTGCTGTGTACATACAGCGTATATGATGCGTACATGATGTGTACTGAAATCAAGGGCTTTAAATAGTACGCAGGATATACACCGCACATACACCGATAGTACGTTTGTAGTACACTTTTGACATGCAAATGAGCTCTGCCGCGTACTACTTGCTGCGGACTACATAGTACACAGGATGTACGCTGGAGGAATTTAGTATGCGGGAAATAGTAAGCAGCATGTACGCGGCACATACACTTTTCACATGCAAATGAGCCTGCGGTGTACTACCCCTGCGGCGTACATGCTGTGTACTCCTGGCCTGAGTCCTGCGGCGTACATGCTGTGTACTCCTGCTGCATACATGCTGTGTACTCTTGTGGCAAACTGCTGTGATAATGTAAATTCCTTACCCCACCAACCGATCATTTGGACAGAAAAAAGATAAGTGACATGCATCAATAAGTATTTACCCTTACCAAAATAATGTAGATTGGTGTTATCAAATAAATTTGAATGCTTTTCTTCATCCACTTTTCAATGAAATAAATCAATTTTTGTAGCATGTAATTTGGTAAACATTTGAAGAAAATGGCGTAACTGCATCAAGGGGAAACAACTTTAATGCAACTAAATGTAAGTGTTATGATTTATTATAGATGATGTGTGCATAGTATGTATTTATTTATCCCCCCACCAAAGGTGAAGGGGATATTAGAAATGCTCTCCGTCCGTGCGTCCGCAACGATATTTGTCCGGAGCATAACTCCAAAAGTACTTGAGGGATTTTCTTCAAACTTCATACACTGATAGAACACATTGGGAGGAAGTGCAGTGTGCAAGAACAATAACTCTACCTTGCCTATTTTTTGAGTTATTCCCCTTTATCTTATTTTCTTAAAAAAATTTGTCCGGAGCATAACTCCAAAAGTACTGGAGGGATTTTCTTCAAACTTCATACACTGATAGAACACATTGGGAGGAAGTGCAGTGTGCAAGAACAATAACTCTACCTTGCCTATTTTTTGAGTTATTCCCCTTTATCATATTTTCTTAAAACATTTTGTCCGGAGCATAACCCCAAAAGTACTGGAGGGATTTTCTTCAAACTTCATACACTGATAGAACACATTGGGAGGAAGTGCAGTGTGCAAGAAAAATAACTCTACCTTGCCTATTTTTTGAGTTATTCCCCTTTATCATATTTTCTTAAAACATTTTGTCCGGAGCATAACCCCAAAAGTACTGGAGGGATTTTCTTCAAACTTCATACACTGATAGAACACATTGGGAGGAAGTGCAAGAACAATAACTCTACCTTGCCAATTTTTTGAGTTATTCCCCTTTATCATATTTTCTTAAAGAAATTTGTCCGGAGCATATCTTCTTCATGCATGGAGGGATTTTGATATATCTTGGCACAAATGTTTACCACCACGATGCGGAGTGTCATACGCAAGAACTAGGTCTAAGGTCAAGGTCACACTTAGAGGTCAAAGGATACAAGAATAAAAACCTTGTCCGGAGCATTTCTTCTTCATGCATTGAGGGATTTTGATATAACTTGGCACAAATGTTTACCACCACGAGACGGAGTGTCTTGCGCAAGATCCAGGTCACTAGCCTAGGCCTAAGGTCAAGGTCACACTTAGAGGCCAAAGGTCAGATACAAGAATGACTTTGTCCGAAGCATTTCTTCTTCATGCATGGAGGGATTTTGATGTAACTTGGCACAATTATACACCATCATGAGACGAAGTGTCATGCGCAGTTCCCTTCTTTAGAATTACTTCCCTTTGTTGTTACTTTAAATAGCTTTTATTGTAACTTTTTCATTACTAGTCGTAGGGAAAAATCGAGACCACTTTTCTGTAGTACAACAAACATGCTAAATCCAATTTTGAGGTGTATTTTGACCAGTCTCTTCCTGATAAAGATTTTTGTGTGGACTTGAAATTTTTTTTTTTTTAACTTCCCTTAGTTGTTACTATAAATAACTTGTATTGTAACATTTTTATAATTGACCCTAGGGAAAAAACAAGACCACTTTTCTGTGGTACAGCATAGATGTTACTCTCCAGTGTTAGGTGTATTTTATTAATTTTATTAGCTCGACTATTCGAAGAATAGTCTAGCTATTCTACTCACCCTGGCGTCGGCGTCGGCGTCACACCTTGGTTAAGTTTTTGCATGCAAGTACATACAGCTATCATTTAAAGGCATATAGCTTTGAAACTTATTTATTCTTTTTCTAGGTCAATTACCAACCTCACTGGGTCAAGTTCCATAACTCTAACATGTATTTTGAGCAAATTATGCCCCCTTTTGGACTTAGAAAATTCTGGTTAAAGTTTTACATGCAAGTTACTATCTCCAAAACTAATGCAGATATTGAATTGAAACTTCACATGTGTCTTCGGGGTTATAAAACTAGTTGATAGCACCAAGTCCCATAACTCTGACCTTCATTTTGGCCAAATTATGCCCCCTTTTGGACTTAGAAAATTCTGGTTAAAGTTTTGCGTGCAAGTACATACACAGGGTTCGCACAGGCCTTGAAAAGTCCTTGAATTCGATGGTAGTCCTTGAAAACTCCTTGAAAATGACAAAAACCCTAAAAGACCTGGAAAAGTACTTGAATTTTGAAAAAAAACTCCTTGAATTTGACCTTTCACTTCTTGAAATATTCTTTCCGTAACATTGCTTTGCAAAAAGAATTTAAGGCTTAAAATAAATCGGAGAAAATGAAAATAGATTCGTGAAATTACAGAATCGGGTCACTTGTATGCTATTATAGTGGTCTACGGCCACACTTTATCGATATTTACAGAGTGCTATTTCTACTATATCACCGTTTGCATGTTTCCGTTTCCGTTTAAAAAAAGTACGGGGAATAATAACCGTAAAATCTTGAATTAAAATGAGTAAGAAAAATAAACATGTTTACTAAAGTAAGCGGGAGACAAAAGACGAATATAAACAGTGGCAGAAGCCCTATAGAGCAGACAGAACGAAGTGTATTTGTACGTCGTGTGACAAAATTTTGAGGTATCATTAGTCGGAGTGCGCTAAAAAATCACAAGAAAAGCGATAAACCTCAGCAAAATAGTGAATCACATCAATCTAATAATCAAATTACGTCATTTTCAAAGGTGTGACAAGTGATGGTTGTTTCATTTTTGCATTACATAATAAAAGTTGTTCAGATTAGGTCGTGGTTTTGAAAAAAAATAGTGCTTGAAAAATTGTAAAAAGTCCTTGAAAAGTACTTGAATTTTGTCTCTGATATTCTGTATGAACCATGATACAGCTATTACTAAAAGGCATATAGATTTGAAACTTATTTTTTCTTTTTCTAGATCAATTACCTACCTCACTGGGTCAAGTCCCATAACTCTGACATGTATTTTGGGCAAATTATGCCCCCTTTTGGACTTAGAAAATTCTGGTTAAAGTTTTACATGCAAGTTACTATCTCCAAAACTAATGCAGATATTGAATTGAAACTTCACATGTGTCTTCGGGGTTATAAAACTAGTTGATAGCACCAAGTCCCATAACTCTGACCTTCATTTTGGCCAAATTATGCCCCCTTTTGGACTTAGAAAATTCTGGTTAAAGTTTTGCGTGCAAGTACATACAGCTATTACTAAAAGGCATATAGATTTGAAACTTATTTTTTCTTTTTCTAGATCAATTACCTACCTCACTGGGTCAAGTCCCATAACTCTGACATGTATTTTGGGAAAATTATGCCCCCTTTTGGACTTAGAAAATCCTGGTTAAAGTTTTACATGCAAGTAACTATCTCCAAAACTACTACAGATATTAAATTGAAACTTCACTTGTGTCTTCCAGGTTATAAAACTAGTTGATAGCACCAAGTCCCATAACTCTGACATGTATTTTGGGCAAATTATGCCCCCTTTTGGACTTAGAAAATCCTGGTTAAAGTTTTGCGTGCAAGTACATACAGCTATTACCAAAAGGCATATAGCTTTGAAACTTATTTATTCTTTTTCTAGGTCAATTACCAACCTCACTGGGTCAAGTTCCATAACTCTTAACATGTATTTTGGGCAAATTATGCCCCCTTTTGGACTTAGAAAATCCTGGTTAAATTTTTGCGTGCAAGTACATACAGCTATTACCAAAAGGCATATAGCTTTGAAACTTATTTATTCTTTTTCTAGGTCAATTACCAACCTCACTGGGTCAAGTTCCATAACTCTTAACATGTATTTTGAGCAAATTATGCCCCCTTTTGGACTTGGAAAATTCTGGTTAAAGTTTTACATGCAAGTTACTATCCCCAAAACTAATGCAGATTTTGAATTGAAACTTAACATGTTTCTTCGGGGTTATAAAACTAGTTGATAACATCAAGTCCCATAACTCTGATATGTATTTTGGTCAAATTATGTCCCCTTTCGAACTTAAAACTCTTTTGATATTTAACATTTTGGGTAATAATTTCCTGCTTCTGTGACAATATTTCGAATAGTCGAGCTTGGCTGTCTTACGGACAGCTCTTGTTATATATAAGGTATCTCTACCTAGTAAGGAGTTTTTTTGTGGACTTTAAAAAACAAAAGACTTACAATGATTACTAAACAACCACAAAATTAACATTCCATTTGCAAATACAGCTGCTAGAGTAAAGAAATCTGCTTTGACGGGCATATATTGTGACATTCTGGCACTCTTGTTCCCTGTTAGCTTTCCATTCCTTCTTTTTACAGAAGCCATATAGAAAAACATCATAGTTATACTCTTCATGAAAATTAATAAAATTTAGCAGTAAACCACCTCACTACTGACTTATTCTTTCTTCCACATCTTAAAACCCCTGATGCGGACCACATCCTTCAATTATGATATGCCCGGTGGGGGGATTAGCCATGTCTGACATGGCTCTTGTTTTGATTAAAATCCATCTGAGAACAATCTAGGACTGGAATTATATAAGCATTTACACACTTTTACGTACGTAAAAAGTAGCGCACCAAAAATTTTGGATTGATTTTTTCCAATGGGGCAAGCGCAATTAGCCAAAAACGTTCTGAAAATATACGAGTGGCAAATCCGATGAACAACTTTTTAATTTAGTGAGGCCTTAATGAGTTAACATAATGAGCATTAAAGCCTTTATAAAACATGATAGAATGGTGTTTTGTTTAAGAGTATTCAAATAACAGTGAGAGCTATTAATTCTTCTCATTCCGGGGCTGTTGAGGCATTATCTTGGTAATTATTTCATGTGTTAGAAAATCTAATGCAACGAAGTTCAAATAAGGCTTTTCAATTATCCAAGTTAGAAAGCTCCAGGATAATTCAAAATGAAAAAGAATATATTTTTACACTGCATGCAAGGTGCAGCTCAGAATCACTAAGATGTAAGCTTCACAAATGAACATTGCAAATAGTTTGGCAAATTTTCATTGTTCAGAATACCGGTAATCTGAACTATTCTATGCTATTAAGATAAAAGTTACTCGGAAATCAAGTTCTTGCTTCCAAAAAAAAAAAAAATGTACAAATCCTTCCTGCATGAAGTGTACTTCAGACTTTTACCTAAAAAAATTCAAAGTATATAAACACCAAAAGAAAATGAACAAGTCCCTCCCGCGTATTTGAAGTTTACTTCAGACTTTGACTTATAAAAAAAAAACTAAGTATAAATGCCAAAAGAAATTGCACAAGTCTTTCCCGCGTATATGAAGTGTACTGCACAAATTTCAAAGTATCTGCGGTGTACATGCAGTGTACTATTTTCTTGTACAAGTCCTTCCTGCGTACATGCAGTGTACTCCTTAAATTTTCAGAGTCTGTGCTGCGTACTTGAAGTGTACTAGTGACCTCCTGCGTACATGCTGTGTACTCGTCGAAATAGTACGCAGCATGCGGTGTATGTAAAATGTACTCCTCTGGCGTACTACTGTGTTCGCGGCATATACACAGCATGTACGCCACAGAGGCTTGCTTCTGTAAGGGAACTTAATAAAGAAATCATTTTCAAAAGTTTTATTTTAAGGTAAATTTATTTCATTCAAATATGCACTGAGTTTGAACAGACAGGACAGACAGGTTATTTTCTGATGGCTCAGATAGCTTAGGGTCACCATGAGCTTCTGTTGATTTCTGGGGGTCATTTCAGTCTTCACCTTAATTTTTTTTCAGCACTTGTCCTTTTGGGCAAGTAAATTAAGAAAACCACTTGCCCAAAATCATTTTGATTATAAATTTGATGTATTTTGGTTTATGCTTAATTCAACATTCAGTAATTTAAATGGTAGTCAACTAACCTACCCACACTAAGCCAACGTAAGTAGATAACCATGTTGCAATATTCAAGTAACAAGCAGACAGAAATTATGGGAGAAAACTGTAGAAAAAAAGTAAGACCTATACCAGTATCTAGTTATATGCCAGGTGTGGGGTTCAAATTTGCACTACCCTTCTAAAACTTACTTTTTTAGCCTGGGCCTTTAAAATATAGTGTAGTTGTTCAAATTTAACTACAATAACAGGGTTCGCACAGGCCTTGAAAAGTCCTTGAATTCGATGGTAGTCCTTGAAAACTCCTTGAAAATGACAAAACCCCTAAAAAACCTGGAAAAGTACTTGAATTTTGAAAAAAACTCCTTGAATTTGACCTTTCACTCCTTGAAAATATTCTTTCCGTAACTTGCTTTGCAAAAAGAATTTAAGGCTTAAAATAAATCAGAGAAAATGAAAATAAATTCGTGAAATTGCAGGATCGGGTCACTCGTATGCTATTATAGTGGTCTACGGCCACACTTTATCGATATTTACAGAGGGCTATTTCTACTATATCACCGTTTGCATGTTTCCGTTTCCGTTTAAAAAAGTACGGGGAATAATAACTCGCAATTATTAGCTATTTGCGAGTGTTTCCAGTGAATTAAAATGAGTAAGAAAAATAAACATGTTTACTCAAGTAAGCGGGAGACAAAAGACGAATATAAACAGTGGCTGAAGCCCTTTAGAGCAGACAGAACGAAGTGTATTTGTACGTCGTGTGACAAAATTTTGAGGTATCATTAGTAGGAGTGCGCTAAAAAATCACAAGAATAGTGATAAACCTCAGCAAAATAGTGAATTACATCAATCTAATAATCGAATTACGTCATTTTCAAAGGTGTGACAAGTGATGGTTGTTTTATTTTTGCATTACATCATAAAAGTTTTTCAGATTAGGTCGTGGTTTTGAAAAAAAATAGTGCTTGAAAAACTTTAAAAAGTCCTTGAAAAGTCCTTGAATTTTGTCTCTGATATTCTGTATGAACCATGAATAATGGATCAGCCTGGTTAGGCCCCCACCCACCTCCAAAAAAATGTGTTTCTGGTGGCATGGCCAAAGAAAGTAGGGTCGGTAGGTCGGTATTTTTGTTTGTGTTGTTTTTTTTCTTTTTTGAAGCATTATTATCAAGTAAATGTAGCCTATTATCACAGTCCTGAGCGACGTGTCCCAAAAATATGGACACAATAATCATCATCAACCCACCCGTGTTTAAAGCGAAAAAAAAAAAACCATTAAC
Source organism: Mercenaria mercenaria (assembly GCF_021730395.1). Taxonomy (NCBI): domain Eukaryota; kingdom Metazoa; phylum Mollusca; class Bivalvia; order Venerida; family Veneridae; genus Mercenaria; species Mercenaria mercenaria. The sequence goes on along the minus strand of NC_069375.1, from coordinate 16,955,972 downwards.
AATTATCGGTAATTATTCTGTTGATAAACAAGTAATTGACCTTGTTAAATGTTTTCATCATCAATTAAAACCCCCTCAAAGAGCTAAAAGAAGTGTATTGGTATCATGGCGTCTGAGGTTGAGAGCAAAGCGGTATAGTTGCCCGAGATTGTCATGGCATTACATCATGTTTTCGCGCCATGTGACACATCACTGTCTGATCGTATGGCCTCGGTTCTTTAAATTGCTGAGAAGAAATCAGTAAAAAAGTATCTTCTTCAATTTTTTTAAAAGCGAATGTGCAGTGTCCCATATAAACTGACAGGTAAATGTGTCATACGATAATAGTAGGATAATAATCCTACCTCTGTGACCTATTTGCCCTCAAGGAATTTACATTATTGTTTGAAAAGAATATCTGACATAGTGCCGAATCAAAAAAGACATGTACAAAGATTCATTTACTTATTAAACTTATTAAAAACCACAGCGACATCATACTGCTTTATTTTAAAACAATTTTTATGCCCCCAAAGGGAGGCATATAGTTTTTGAACCATCTGTCAGTCTGTCCGCAATTTTCGTGTCCGGTCCATATCTTTGTCATCGATGGATGGATTTTCAAATAACTTGGCATGAATGTGTACCACAGTAAAACGACGTGTCGCGTGCAAGACCCAGGCCCGTAGCTCAAAGGTCAAGGTCACATTTAGACATTAAAGGATAGTGCATTGATGGGCTTGTCCGGTCCATATCTTTGTCATCGATGGATGGATTTTCAAATAACTTGGCATGAATGTGTACCACAGTAAGACGACGTGTCGCGCGCAAGACCCAGCCCAGTAGCTCAAAGGTCAAGGTCACACTTAGACGTTAAAGGATAGTGCATTGATGGGCGTGTCCGGTCCATATCTTTGTCATCGATGGATGGATTTTCAAATAACTTGGCATGAATGTGTACCACAGTAAGACGACGTGTCGCGCGCAAGACCCAGGTCCGTAGCTCAAAGGTCAAGGTCACACTTAGACGTTAAAGGATAGTGCATTGATGGGCGTGTCCAGTCCATATCTTTGTCATCGATGGATGGATTTTCAAATAACTTGGCATGAATGTGTACCACAGTAAGACGACGTGTCGCGCGCAAGACCCAGGTCCGTAGCTCAAAGGTCAAGGTCACACTTAGACATTAAAGGATAGTGCATTGATGGGCGTGTCCGGTCCATATCTTTGTCATCGATGGATGGATTTTCAAATAACTTGGCATGAATGTGTACCACAGTAAGACGACGTGTTGCACGCAAGACCCAGGTCCGTAGCTCAAAGGTCAAGATCACACTTAGACATTAAAGGTCATTTTTCATGATAGTGCATTGATGGGCATGTCCGGTCCATATCATTGTCATTCATGCATGGATTTTAAAATAACTACACATGAATGTGTGACACAGTAAGACGACATGTCGCGCGCAAGACCCAGCTCCGTAGGTCAAAGGTCCTAAACTCTAACATCGGCCATAACTATTCATTCAAAGTGCCATCGGGGGCATGTGTCATCCTATGGAGACAGCTCTTGTTTATATACGTTCACGAGGTCACGTAACTTATTCCGCACTTGCAGAAATCTGTTTGCCAAAAATCGTTTTACTCTATGTATTTAAATTGCTGTCGCTTTTTCATTATTTAAGATTTTTTTAATTCTGTTTTTTGTACTTTCTTGTCAAAAGTCTGAAATTTATGACTATAGTATGTATTATTTATTTACTTTTAGAAATAAATAAATAATTAAGATCGCGCTGTTTGAAATTTTACAAATAATTGTATGAAACTTCGATCGTTTTTATAGAATTTTGCCTACATTTCTGTCGATATCTTATTAAAATTGTTATAGAATTCAAACTGTATTACTTCTCAAGCGGTGTTGAACATTTGAAGTGATTATATTAAAAAATGAATGCACTACAAGCGTGTTGATAAATAAAAGTAATGGCTATACGATAGGTTGCATGTGCTCGTGGAATGGAAAATTACTGGCATGACGTTTTGATATCTTTACAATTCGCGGGTAAATTCAAGTCAATCAAGGTAATTTTTAGGGATGTAATTTATGAATTTTGTAAAGTTACTTTATATACTGCAAATGTGAAGTCATCAATTCATGCATAAATATACGAAAGCTAGTATTTAGGATGTTCATTTCAGATTCATGAAATTCTTTTTGTAATTATTGTGAAAATTAAGGGATTTAAATTTTGGAAAAAAGCACTTGTCTGTTCGGGCAACCACCTGAAAACTTTGGCTTGCCCAAAACATGATATACTTGTCCCGGACTTCGGGCTAGTGATGGGACATCGGTTGGAAAACTCCAACTCGGTTAGCAAACCGATGCGATGTATCGGAAAAATAATCGGTTGAATGTTATTTATTTTCATACTTGTTTATTCAGATAGTCATGTCTTTAAAATGACTGTTTTACTTAAAATTCATATGCTCTTTTGAAAAATAAAGAACTACCATTAATCAGATGTTTTAAAGCTGGTTCCGGGTAAACAGAAACTTGTTTAGTAATGACTAATTAGTTGCAGACAGGGAAACAACAATAAATTGCAATCTGGTGTACATGTATCATAGACTCATAGCTGTCATTTGTGACAGTTGACTGGTATACCTGTACCTGTAACATATCTAGCATACAGCAAGGAAGTACAGATATTTCAGTCTTTCTCTGGCTGACAAAAATAGTGATTGTAGAAAATCATTAAATGAATTCAGTTATTTTTCGGTAATATAAATATTTTCATACAATGGTTACCATAGCCTGACACTACTGAGTAGCACCATGTTCCAACTGCTTGTTGCTATGGCTTATAACAATGTCATGAAGCTTGGTAAAAAATGATCAGATAAAAATCAGAGTTTAATCTGTTTCCATTGGTCAGCGGTACTGGGTAAATGGAATTTCGGCAGAAAAAAAATCATGACAACTCGATGACAACTGCAACTGCATAAAAACACCAAAGTTCTTTCCATTGAAATTACATTATGGACACGGAAATCTAACGGCATTAGTGTCCAGTTTCAACAGATAAATTCCCTCGGGCATACCGTTGTAAAATACGAAAATTTATCAAAGTTTCTCTAATTTATTTTACCCCACTTTTATTGACGCTATGGACGCCGCCATGTTAACAGCTGTGCCTAACTGTAAGATGTTAAATCCATTTTCATTTGATAACTGAAACGAAATACTAACGTTTGATTGTCGGCATACTTCTGTTTTATCCGTTATGTATGCACAGGGTTCGCACAGGCCTTGAAAAGTCCTTGAATTCAATGGTAGTCCTTGAAAACTCCTTGAAAATGACAAAACCCCTAAAAAACCTGGAAAAGTACTTGAATTTTGAAAAAAACTCCTTGAATTTGACCTTTCACTCCTTGAAAATAATTCTTTCCGTAACTTTGCTTTGCAAAAAGAATTTAAAGCTTAAAATAAATCGAAGAAAATGAAAATAAATTCGTGAAATTGCAGGATCGGGTCACTCTTATGCTATTATAGTGGTCTACGGCCACACTTTATCGATATTTACGGAGTGCTATTTCTACTGTTTCACCGTTTGCATGTTTCCGTTTCCGTTTAAAAAAGTACGGGGAATAATAACTCGCAATTTTTAGCTATTTGCGAGTGTTTCCAGTGAATTAAAATGAGTAAGAAAATAAACATGTTTACTCAAGTAAGCGGGAGACAAAAGACGAATATAAACAGTGGCTGAAGCCATATAGAGCAGACAGAACGAAGTGTATTTGTACGTCGTGTGACAAAATTTTGAGGTATCATTAGTAGGAGTGCGCTAAAAAATCACAAGAAAAGCGATAAACCTCAGCAAAATAGTGAATCACATCAATCTAATAATCGAATTTCAAAGGTGTGACAAGTGATGGTTGTTTTATTTTTGCATTACATAATAAAAGTTGTTCAGATTAGGTTGTGGTTTTGAAAAAAATAGTGCTTGAAAAATTGTAAAAAGTCCTTGAAAAGTACTTGAATTTTGTCTCTAATATTCTGTATGAACCATGGTATGCAGGTAGTCCATATTTCGGATATTTCCAGGTAAACATAAATTCTCACGCACCGTATTTCCCTTTGGAAACCTTCGTCCATACCCGTGTAGATTCGTACCCACTATCGACTGAGAAAACATAATCGATTATCGGAATCGGTTGGACTTTTCTAGCCGTCAATCGATTATATCCGCTAATCGGCCCATCACTACTTCGGGCAACCCAGTTACGACGAAGACTGTCATTTTGTGGGGACTCAGATTTCTTGGACAGATCACTTTGCTGTCCTGACGTTTGATTTGAATTTGATTTCTCTTTAACTTTACCAAAAGATGTTCGAATGTCCGGAGTACCGATGGCGTGTTTCAGTTTTATTTTCTTATTATAATATTTGGAATTGTGCGACATTTTTTGATAATTTAGGTAATTTTCTAACAATTTTTTTTCCCGACTCATTTTGACGCATGAAAAAGCGTTTAGCGACCGTGAAGGAAGTCATACTAAATGCTGTACTATGCTGTGACCCGTTTTATGTAAACAACGTGCTTTGAATTGGCAACAAAATTCTGTGAATAAACCATAATTAGAGTCGGAATTTTTATGATTATTTGCATCGTTTTAGTTCAACTTTTACAAGAAATCAATCGTATTGGGAAAAATCATCTCGTTTTGGTGAATTTTTAAGCATATTTTGGGAATTTTGACCATTTTTGTCAATTGGGAAGACGCTGAATTTCGGAGTCAAATTGGCGCAAAAAAAATCACTGTAGGATGATTGCCTGACCAGGCCTATTGAACATATGACCATGTAAGGTTAAAGGACAGTTAATGGGGACACCTGCATTGAAACACCTTTAAGCTCAAAAGCAATGTCTAGTTCTATAATATTTTTGTAGATGAGGTTCGAACTGGTACCTACCGCCAGTTGTTCCATCCAGAGCAGCTAATAACTGGCAAGGAGGACGCTGCAAATAACTATGCTAGAGGACATTATACCATCGGAAAGGAAATTGTGGATCTTGTTCTTGACCGCATCAGAAAACTGGTATTCCTTCTGTTATACTTATTTGCCTTAAACTCTCCAAATAATTCAGGGAAACATAATTATATAGTTGCCACCTTGTGTGTCCATTATTCATTCTAGTCAACACTTTTTCTGAGCAACCACTGTCTGGACTTCAACAAAATTTCACAGAAATATTTACTACCAACAGAAAGTGAAAAAACAAGGCCTCTGTCAAAAGTTCTTGCTGAATTCATTTCAAGAACAAGCTGTATCACATATGCATAATTATGCCCCCCTTCGAAGAAGGAGGGGTATATTGTTTTGCAGATGTCGGTCGGTCGGTCGGAATGTAGACCAATCCGTTTCCGGATGATAACTCAAGAACGCTTGGGCCTAGGATCATGAAAGTTGATAGGGAGGTTGGTCATCACCAGCAGATGACCCCTATTGATTTTGAGGTCTGTATGTCAAAGGTCAAGGTCACAGTGACCCTGAATAGTAAAACGGTTTCCGGATGATAACTCAAGAACGCTTGGGCCTAGGATCATGAAAGTTGATAGGGAGGTTGATCATGACAAGCAGATGACCCCTATTGATTTTAAGGTCAGTATGTTAAAGGTCAAGGTCACAGTGACCCTGAACAATTAAACGGTTTCCGGATGATAACTCAAGAACGCTTCAGCCTAGGGACACGAAAGTTGATAGGCAGGTTGGTCATGACCAGCAGATGACCCCTATTGATTTTGATGTCAGTATGTCAAAGGTCAAGGTCACATTGAACAGGAACAGTTAAATGGTTTCCGAGCAATAACTCAAGAACGCTTGGGCCTAGTTTCAGGAAAATTGATAGTTAGGTTGGCCATGACCAGCAGATGACCCCTATTGATTTTGAGGTCATTAGGTCAAAGGTCAAGGTCGCATTGGCCAGGAACAGTTAAACAGTTTCTGATCTTCTTGTCCAAAACCATAGGGCCTAGGGCTTTGATATTGGGTATGTAGCAAAATCTAGTGGTCCTCTACCAAGATTGTTCAGATTATTTCCCTGGGGTCAAATATGGCCCCATCCCGGGGGTCACATGGTTTATATAGACTTATATAGGAAAAAAATTTGAAAAACCTCTTGTCCAAAACCACAGGACCTAGGGCTTTGATATTTTGTATATGACATCATCTAGTGGTCCTCTACTAAGATTGTTCAAATTTTTCCCCAAGGGTCAGATATGGCCCCGCCCTGGGGGGTCACATGGTTTACATAGACTTATATAGGGAAAAACTTTGAAAATCTTCTTGTCCAAACCACAAAGACTATGGCTTTGATATTTTGTAATGTAGCATCATCTAGTGGTTCTCTACCAAGATTGTTCAAATTATCCCTCTAGGGTCAAATAGGCCCCGCCTCAGGGGTCACATGGTTCATATAGACTTATATAGGGAAAAACTTAGAATATTCATCAGTCAGGGGTGTAACTGTTTTAAGTTATGTAACCTATTTCAGTTACTTTTTCCAGCATTTTATAACCTGTATGAGTTATAAAATATAGATAACCCAGGTAAGTTATTCATAAAAAGCCTTTTTGCTGTTCTCACAAATTGACCATCAAAGTGTAATTAGTAGCAAACTGTGGTTAATCAAATTCTCTTTTAGTCTGATCATGGCCTGATGAGCATAATGAGATGTTAAGAGTTTTATAGCTTTAAAACCATTTGCGTAAGACTTTATCAGCCTTGCGTAAAAAAATTTACTGCATAGCTGGAAAGATGAAAGACTAAGGATTCAGGAGGGCTTTGTAATATTTTATGATAACTGAAACAAGTTATGAAAGTAAAGGCAATAACTCAAATGGGTTATAAAATGTGATAACTTGAAACAGTTACACCCCTGACTGTTCATGTCCATAACTTACATCATTCAAATTTGGACCACATTTATAGTTTTGAGTGGCAAGATGAACCTTGACATGAGTTGACCTTGATCTTGACCTAGTGACCTACTTTCAAATTTCTTTAGCTACAGCCTTCAAATTTGGACCACATGCATAGGTTTGTGTACTGAAACAAACTTTGACCTTGTTATTGACCTAGTGACCTACTTTCACATTTTTGAAGGTACAGACTTCAAATTTGGACCACATGCATAGTTTTTTGTTCCAAAATAAAATTTGACCTTGATTTTGACCTAGTGACCTACTTTCACATTTCTCAAGCTACAGCCTTCAAATTTGAACCACAAGCATAGTTTTGTGTACTGAAATTAACTTTGATCTTGAGATTGACCTAGTGACCTACTTTCACATTTCTGAAGGTACAGGCTTCAAATTTGGATCACTTGCATAGTTTTGTGTTCCGAAATAAAATTTGACCTTGATTTTGACCTAGTGACCTACTTTCACATTTTTCAAGCTGCAGCCTTCAAATTTGAACCACATGCATAAGTGAGCATATAATTTGTTCCTTGTGCAATTACTAAATGCATCAAGGGGGGCATTTCGTGTTCGACGAGCTCTTGTTACTTTAGTCTTTAGGAAGCAGCATTAGTGAGCATCTGTTGGTTAAAAAAAATGCCAGGTAACACTGACACTAATTCTTCTGTCTTGAACTGCAGTGATAGTATTCTTGCAGAAACAGCGAGCCTCTCCAACAGAAGACTTGTTGGTAATCATCTCTGGGTTAATATCCCACATAATGCTTTTACTTTATATGTGAAAGATAGATAACCAGAGTTTGTCTACCTGAAATATCTGTCTTTAGATTAGAGTTGGAAAGTGGCCTTATGACCTAAAATGTGTTGATGCTATAATATGAAAAGCAAATAATGCGAATCAGTTTGCTGCAAATATAACAATTTAGAAATAATATATCTCATCCAGTGATTTGTTGTTGAATAAATCATTGTTTTGGAGTTCAGATGCGAAGGAATTATATCATGAGGGCACAGCCCGAGTGATATAATAATACGCATCTGAACGACAATGATTTATTCAAGAGCAAATCACTAAATGAGATATATTAAATCACTAAATGAGATATATATGTTTTTGATTGAGTATGAAAAGACACTCCTGTAATATCCTCTATATAATTTACAAATTTTACGGTGATACCAGTACTAGGGGTGCGTATCGGTCAAAATGATCGATACGATATTTGTATCGATACAAAATGATCGATATTCGATATATCATATGATATTTTCAAACAGAATAATAACAGAGTACAAGACCATTATAGTAATGCAATATGAACTATAATTACTCACTTCTAAGGTCGGTCTATTCTGAGTCAAAATCACAGGATTTGGATACATTTTTCTTTAGGAAACAGAGGCAAGCATATTAGAATTGTTGTTTTACCTTTTTTTAATTAACTATTTTGAAGAAATAACTAACAGCTGATTCAATATTTCAGAATGGTATCTTTCAAAATGACATGAGCTTCTCAATTCAAATGATAACGAAAGGTGTGATAGTCTTTTTGTTATGATCAAATAGCCAGCAATTAGCTGTCACCTCTGTCAATTTTGTTGTTCACAGTTTGGTTAAAAAGAATACTCGATCTTTAATAAGTATCATAAATTTTGTGATTTATTAATATTTCTTTAATCAAAATACTTTCAAATTTGTATGAAATTAGTTTTGTTTGAAAGAAAATTAAACCAGTCGATCTTTTACGGAACGTAACGGCAATCTTATATTTTAGCGGTGACAGTTAGCGCGGAGAGTAGTTTCCCTTTACCAAAATGGCAACCATCGGAAACAAACTTGTTTTGAAGTTGGAAAATCATCTATACCTGTGTATAATCTGCGCGCCCACGATTCGGGGTGGTCCCGGGGGTCAAAAAACTGCGCATTATACATAGGTATCTGCGGTAATGAGGCCATTTACCATGTAGTTAGCTTTTGATCGATATTTTGATCGATACAGGAACGTTCGATCCGATGTATCGATCGAACCCTGAATACCGGTATTCGATACATATCGAGAACCGGTACGCACCCCTAACCAGTACCATAACTAAAGAATTTTACTAGATACTGTGCATTGTTAATTTTCTCTTCTTTTTTTTTTCAGGCTGACCAGTGCACAGGACTGCAGGGATTCCTGATCTTCCACAGTTTTGGTGGAGGCACTGGATCTGGTTTTGCATCTCTCCTCATGGAAAGACTGTCTGTTGACTATGGCAAGAAATCAAAACTTGAGTTTGCAATCTACCCAGCTCCACAGGTACAGTATTTACCAGGCTTAGTAATCTTTACAAAAACATTTTGAAAAGAATGTATGGACATAATAAGCAGGGATGAAGAGATCTTTTAAGGCTTCAGGGTTCGATTTTGATTTAGATCTGTTGAGGTTTTCTTTTTTTTCTTTTTTTTTTAGATGGGGTCGGTAAATGCATGACTGAAAGTTGGGCAAAGGCTACCGAGTCAGAAATTAATTCATAAAAATATATTTACTGAATAATCTTTCTATATCTGGTTAAATTAATGTGAACATTCTGTTTGTATATTAGGCCACACCAAATTGATGTCTTGTTCTTCGGATTTTTTCCCAAAATATTTTGGGCGAGCGAGCAAAAAAAAAAATTTAAAATCATTTATTGAAGCAAGCGAAGAGCGATGAAATAAAAAAAAAAATAATCGCTTGTGTTATGTTTAACACCAAATCAAGTGTATTTCTATTCATAAGCCGGGGAAAAAGAACGTGTGTGAAGTAACATTCAGACAGCATTGTCTTTGGAGTATTGAATGTTTAATGTGTGATGCATACAATAAAAAGTAAGAAATATATCAGCACTTTTATTTTTCTGAAATGTCTTATTTATCCCGTATCTTTTAACAATTTTCTCTGCTAGTGACATTAGATCTTTTAACCCTTGAAGTGCCGCGCCTTGAAAAAAATACTGCGGTATACCACGTTTTTTTCCTAAATACCGCGGTAAACCACCATTTTTGTCGTAAAACTTGCAGCTATGGTAGTGGTCATAAAAATATTGAAAAACTCTCGGGAAGACTGAATTTATTATGAGCAACAACGAAGACTAGTTACTTGGCTAGAATTAAAGAAATAATACACTGGAATAATAACTTGACTAATGACTAGTTAGATTAATGACCCTTAGTATTTTTTACCAGCATGTATTTGTCGGAAGACGCCATATTGTCTCTAGGGAAGCACTAGGTCACATGTATAGGTCTCGCTTGTTTGAAATTTGATTGGTGCACCTGTTTGATAAACCAGTAATGTTTACAAATACTATGAAAGCTTCATCAAATCATTTTCAAACAAAAAATAATGAATTTCAACTCAACTTTTTCCATACTATATATTTCTTTTTGAATACATGCAAATACATACCGGGAAATTTTAAATTACTGTGATGATTTTTATGCCCCCAAAGGGAGGCATATAGTTTTTGAACCGTCTGTCAGTCTGTCCGCAATTTTCGTGTCCGGTCCATATCTTTGTCATCGATGGATGGATTTTCAAAGAACTTGGCATGAATGTGTACCACAGTAAGAGACGTGTCGCGCGCAAGACCCAGGTCCATAGCTCAAAGGTCAAGGTCACACTTAGACGTTAAAGGTCATTTTTCATGATAGTGCATTCGTGTCCAGTCCATATCTTTGTCATCCATGGATGGATTTTCAAATAACTTGGCATGTACGTGTACCACAGTAAGACGACGTGTCATGTGCAAGACCCAGGTCCGTAGCTCAAAGGTCAAGGTCACACTTAGACGTTAAAGGTCATTTTTCATGATAGTGCATTCGTGTCCGGTCCATATCTTTGTCATCCATGGATGGATTTTCAAATAACTTGGCATGAATGTGTACCACAGTAAGACGACGTGTCGTGCGCAAGACCCAGGTCCGTAGCTCAAAGGTCAAGGTCACACTTAGACGTTAAAGGTCATATTTCATGATAGTGCATTGATGGGCGTGTCCGGTCTATATCTTTGTCATTCATGCATGGATTTTAAAATTATTGGGCATGAATGTGTACCACAGTAAGACGACATGTCGCGCGCAAGACCCAGGTCTGTAGGTCAAAGGTCCTAAACTCTAACATCGGCCATAACTATTCATTCAAAGTGCCATCGGGGGCATGTGTCATCCTATGGAGACAGCTCTTGTTTTTCTTGACTTTAGTTTTTGTTTGTTTAAACCCAAACGAACGAACACACGCACACACACACACACACCATGAACTTTCCCCATAAATAGCTGAATTCAAACTTGTTCTCCAGATACGTCTTGTGGGCAGAACATTTTGTCCACCAGTCAGTCTGTCCCAACAGGTCGTCCATAGAGCATCTTGTCTTTGAACACTTTGTTCGTAGAGCATTCTGAGCTATAATTTTTGTCAACCACACATCCTTATGACCTAAATGGTGTTTCATCAGACATTTTGTCACTGGAACTTTCGTCTCGACATGTCTGAACATTTTGTTCAACAGACATTTTGTCTGGATCAATATATTGTTTGAAGGCTTTGTCAAACACTTTTCATCATACATTTTGTTCACAGAACATATTTTCCTGACAACTTGATTCAAGACATTTTGTCTGAATCGACATATTGTCCTATCATCTCCATTCTTTTTTAATCTTTTCGAGGAGCAACATCATTCAATAAACAACAGCCAAATAAAACTCTTCTACCTTGGCAAGAATGCTTGTTTGTTTCAACATGTCAATACGTCAGTCGAGCATTCTGCATCAAAACATCTTGCCTTAGTCTTAGCATTACATTGTGCACTGAACATGTTGTCTTGGTATCAGAGCACCCCTACCAATTGCTGTTTTTCTGATAACGAGACGGCTAGTTCATATCTCCTTACATACTGTCACACAGCTCGGACTGCAAACCTTAACTTTGCATACATTTGTAATCGGCTCATTTGTAAGAGAACATTGTGCTCATCAACATAACGCAACGTCATTTGCTCATTTGTAAACACTGAACATCCCCAATGTAACAAGGCAGTCTGAAGGAAAGCTAAATCCCCCGCCACTGTTATGGATAGTGAAAGGGTAAACCTTTGACCTTTAGCTGTGACCTTGACCTTGAACTGATATGGCTGACTCTTGAATTCTGCACAACGTCTTGATGCAATGTTAGACACTAACTTCTAGTCTGAAGGAGTCCACCGGACTCCTAACATTTGTTAGCTTGGAGTCCAGCTGAAATTCAATGAGTCCAAAATAATATAACACTTTATCTTGTTTTTGGCGACAGTTTTCTGCAATGAAATGCTGACAAGCCTTGTCGGTCAAGTATGTCTTGCCAATATCAATAGATTTGGCAGTATCAAGCTGACATAATGCCACATAGTCAGTATAAGGACGTCCGAGCTTTCCGACCATATGGGCATTTCTAAATAGCTTACATAAACGGTCAAAGATTGATTTATTTAGCTGCAACAGAGAACGACCAGCAACTGACTCCTGTAATTTGGTATACTTCTTCGCCTGTTCTCTTTTTACATTATCTAAGTGCCCCTGGGAGGTGTTGTGCCTTTTGATTGCCTCAACTCTAAGATTGGAGCAGCCAGTGACAAAACTTCCAAATTTATCGTACTTGGTACACACATTGCATTTCATTTCTTGTTTATTATTGTCAAATGTCAACCATGTATAATATTTCTCCCATGATGACTGAAATGTCCGTTCCCTCTTACTTTCATACTCTTTGCTTTTCCTTTTCAGTGATTTTCTGCTGTTTAGGCTGGGGTGGCGTGTACCCGGTTAAAAAACGCTCCATGGCTTGTAAAATGTAGTATTTGACAGCGTTATATTAATTGACACTTTGATCTCTGTTTACATTTGCAAGTTGTACGACGCGTACTATTTTACAATTACATCGGTAATGTGGACTGGTTATTTTTAGAATTGTTGGTTTTTAATAAGCGTCTGGGCGATTTCAAGTAGAAACTGTACGACAGTCATCTGTAAGTTTATTTGACCACCACTGAGGGAGATGCACGCGACGATTACCATATAGAGTGATATACATTTGACTATCTATAGACACGCCTTCCACCGTTCACGGGGTGTCAAATAATACTTACCCGGGAGATGCGCGCTACGATTACCATATCGATCGATCTGTAGACATGCCTTCTACCGTTCACGGAGTGTCAAATAATACTTATTTTATATCAGGAAACGATGTTTTTGGAATATATATTTTTGGCTACTCATAATTTTAAGGAGACCGTCAGACTGCCAGATCTCAAAATCTTGGAGTACGAGGCAAATTTAAGGAGTCTCGGACTCCCGTTAGTGTCGAACGCTGTTGATGTGGTGATCATTTGACCCAAGTTTCATGAAAATCCTTCAAGGGGTTTAGGAGATACAGAGCTAAAACCTTTGACCTTGAGTTGACATGGCTGACTCATGAGCTCTTGATAAGGTGATCATTTGACCAAAGTTTCATGAAAATCCTTCAAGGTGTTTAGGAGATACAGAGTGGACACAAAATGGAAGGCTCAAACATTTGACCCTCAGCTGTGACCTTGACCTTGAGCCGGCATAGCTGACTCATGGATTCTGCACATCCTCTTGATGAGGTGATCATTTGACCCAAGTTTGATGGAAATCCTTCAAGGGGTTTAGGAGATACAGAGCGGACACAAAATGGAAGGCTCAAACCTCTGACCTTAAGTTGTGACCTTGACCTTGAGCCGACAAAATTCATAATGCTCAAAAATACCATATTTAGTTTAAAATTAACAATTTTAAATAGTGACCTAAAATGCACCATAATTCGACTTTGGGCAAGAGTAACAAGTGCACTTAAAACATATGGCAAATCTGCGATAAATGCTGAGGAGCATGGGTAAGACACAGCTCACTGCTCAATTTTTCATTATAATTGCATATATACAGGTGTTACTTTACATTGCATGCAAGGTGCAGCTCAGAAATCACTTAGATGTAAGCTTCACAAATGAACATTGCAAATAGTTTGGCAAATTTTCATTGTTCAGAATAATCTGAACTATTCTATGCTATTAAGATAAAAGTTACTCGGAAATCAAGTTCTTGCTTCCAAAAAAAAAAATGTACAGATCCTTCCTGCATGAAGTGTACTTCAGACTTTTACCTAAAAAAATTCAAAGTATAAACACCAAAAGAAAATGAACAAGTCCCTCCCGCGTATATGAAGTGTACTTCAGACTTTTACCTAAAAAAATTCTAAGTATAAACACCAAAAGAAAATGAACAAGTCCCTCCCGCGTATATGAAGTGTACTTCAGACTTTAACTTATAAAAAAGTATAAATGCCAGAAGAAATTGTTAAAGTCTTTCCCGCGTATATGAAGTGTACTGCACAGATTTCAAAGTATCTGCGGTGTACATGCAGTGTACTATTTTCTTGTACAAATCCCTCCTGCATACATGCAGTGTACTCCTTAAATTTTCCGAGTCTTAGCTGCGTACTTGAAGTGTACTAGTGACCTCCTGCGTACATGCTGTGTACTCTTCGAAATAGTATGCGGCATGCGGTGTATGTAAAATGTACTCCTCTGGCGTACTACTGTGTTCGTGGCATATACGCCACAGAGGCTTGCTTCTGTAAGGGTAACAAAGTGACCTTTGCAACTTGATGCTATTACATACCACTTTTGTTACCAACTCATTTGATAGCGACATATCATCAAATCGTTAACTCATTGTAATTAGCTCATTTGAAGCTTACAATTTGTCGGTCGAAGCAACATTCGTTCATGTCTTTTTATTTTGTTCATCTACAACTTGCTCGCTCACAAAATGCCTGCTTATAACCCTATCCAACGTAATGTATACAACAACGTGTCACACCCTTCTATCACCTTTAATACGCACGCCCATTTTCCATACAAACTGTCTCGCACAGCACGTATCCACTGAAACCGTGCTCACTTGGGCAGGCTCCCTCTTAAAAGTACAAGCATACTCTTATCTCAAGCCTGACAGTCTTCACTCTTTTAAAGTCGCATCACGTCAGTATCTGACATCCCGCGACCCATTAAGCTGTAGTATACCTACAGGGTAGAGAACACCAATTGTTTTCCCATAGACTTCCATTATGACATTATGGCGTGTACGGCCTTCCATATATCGAAACATGTATATCCAATCACATTTTTTTCAAGAACTATCTTAGTTCCACCAAAATATCGGACAAAAAACATCGTTGTCATGGCGGGAGAAATTCATTTGATGAAACTTTTTTTCAGTACACATAAAATGTATCATGAAATACTGTAAATGCAGTAAAAATATTCCATTTTGAAAAAAATAATCACTTCTTGGGTTTGTTTACATGACTGACCAATCAGAACGCACAGATGCTACCTTATTCCCAGGTATACACTTACCTCATTCCCAGTAAGTTCCCTGTACTTTTTTGAATTGACCGGTGGTCTCTGACCTACAGCCATAGCTCAACTTAATGCATACTCAAACCTTTACATGTGACTCTAGGGAAAATAAATTGTGACAATCTGTTGTTAAGTCATCCAGGTTGAAGAGATACTTTTATATCTAGTTAAACTTCCATTAAGAACACAGACAGCTGTTTGCCATACGTCTCTATTTTCGTAATAATTCGCAGCTATCATCTTTACTTATTGCTCAGTACCTCAGCAAGTTATCTGAGGCTTACCTACATAAAACAAATAGCGTGTTTTCATTATTGTTATCATTGTACATTTTTCATATATAAAAAAAAAAATCGTTATATTGGTGTTGTTAAATACTCCGTCACAAATTGAGAAGTTTTTCTATTAAACTGAGTTAATTATCTTAAGCTTTTCGGCTAGTGTACATAACCATAGACCACGGCGCGTTACAAAATTCAACGGCAGCCGTTGGATAAACTATTAAGCAATATACGTTCATCGCGCAAGTCTTCCACACACACGTTACACTCATCATTTAAACAAGAAGTTGGGACTCGCCGAATTTACCAGACTCAAAGTAAAAACAAGTGCGCCCATGACGTCATCCATCTATACGGAATAGTCTGGAGGTTTTCGAAAATTTTGATTTGGGATCACGCGGTCGATCATGCATGTTCAATTGTACCATTGGGTGGTTATTTTTGGAAACTAATAATAGTAGCATGAGAGTTCCAGAGATATAAATCGGAAAATCATTCATGGTGTAATTTGCTGTTACTGTAGGCTACATAGACGGTGTAAATCAAAAATAAACAGAAGCAGGGATAATGTTGATAAAATACCGGTATTCCCCGATGGTACTGCGGTATCGTACCACAGGAAGATGGTACCATGGTCACCAGTATACCAGTAATACCGTGCACCTCTACTACTGTAGTAGGTATCCCTTCTGTGCGGTAGGGAGACTACGTAGTCGAATCGGGTGACTGTATTAGAGAACATGTTCTTCCGATGCTCCGATAAATTACAAGCAAGGCATGTTTAAACTTCGGAATTTCCACTTATTTTACATTCCTACTGAATTCAACCCAGCGCAAAAAAATATGCCAGGTGCGGGCAGTCAAAAATTGATTTTTTTTTTTTTTTTTTTTTTTTTTTTTTTTTTTTTTCCCTCCGTTTCCCATCATATTGGTGCAGGAAATCCGACGAACAGGCAATCAGTTTGGTGTGGCCTTGTTTAGATATAAACAGAACTTGTTGCAAAATGCACATGTATTTTTCTGTCACAGTAACGAGTTATAAGCAGAGAGCACAGGGTTCGCACAGGCCTTGAAAAGTCCTTGAATTTGGTTGCAACCTTGAAAAGTACTTGAATTTAGTGTTGCCTTGAAAAAATGCAAAAAGGGTACTTGAATTTGACTGAAAGTCCTTGAATTTAGGCAAACAGCCTTGAAAATCCATTAACAGTTTCTGTCTGTTGTCAAAATCGTATGTTATCGGTGTAAAAATGAATAAAAAAAACTTTTTTTCGGCAAATTTAAAATACGTTTGTGTAGGAGTACGAAAGGTCGCCGGTACGAGAGCGTGTATCCTGTACGGTACGGGTTTTATACTAAACGTTTGTGTATGACGTCACTAGAAATTGTGAAAATGGCAGCGTCCATGGTTTTGTAGAAATGGGTAAAATCGGGAAGAAGTGTTCGTTCCAGCACAAGTGGGTAGGAAAGTATCAGTGGGTTAAATCCACAAGTAACCAACACAAAGCCCGGTGCACGCTATGCATGAAAGATATTGACTTGACGCACATGGGTGTAAGTGCAATAACGTCACATGCTAAGAGTGCAAAGCATAAGCAAAACGAAGAAGTGAGATCGTCGTTGGCATCGTGTGGGGTGGCATTCATTCGACAGGAAGGAACTTTCAATGTAAAGAGCGAAACTAGTGCTGGCAGTAGCCGAGATATCAACAATAATTCAGCTCTACCTCCCCCATCCACTCTTGAAACTGATGGAAAGTTCTGTCACTGGTATGACTATCCCACCCCCACCCACTTCAGAAACTGTTAACAGATCCCAAGGGCCAACAAGGATTAATCAGTATATTGTGAAGTCAGGATTACTTAGGGGTTGACATGGCCTGCCATTTTATTAGTGGTAACAGTTAAATACTCTAAAATCTAAATCTGAAATGTCTGTATTTGGGGATTGGTTAAGGATTGACATAAACTGACATTAATTTTTTTATCGATGGTGACAATAATTCATTTAGTGTGTGTAACTGTATGTTGAGGCCATTGTTGTTAAGAAATGAACTGTGTTTTCTAGTCAGTAATGAAATTATTTAAGTTAGAAACTAATACATAGTTATCGTGTTCATGAAATACATTGTCATAATTGTATAATTTGTATAATTTGAACTGGGTACGGATTTAAAAAAAAATCCTTGAAAATACAAATTTAACCTTGAAAAGTCTTTGAAAAGTCCTTGAATTTTGGTAAGAGAATTTTGTATGAACCATGGAGCATCTTTGATCCATTTTTTATTTCATTTTTTGGAAAAACGCCAACAGTGATCAGCATTTCAGCCTGCTTAAAGTAGTAGTTCCTCATTATCACCATGGGTGTGGAATCCATAAGGTCCGACTGGACTTTTGCTGGTTAAGTTTTTTTTTGTTTTTTTTTTTCATTCCCCTTATCTAACAAGCTCACATCTTCAGGTAGAAAATGAGAAAAGGGAAGGATAATTATGTATCCCACCACACAGTGGTGTGGGAGACATATTGATTTACTCCAGTCTGTCTGTCACAAAGCTTGTCCGTACTCTAAGTCGAACATTTCTCATCCGATCTTCACCAAACTTCATCAAAATGTGTCTGCCAATAAGTGCTCAGCCAAGTTCGATAACTAGCCAAATCGGCTTAGGCACTTCGGAATTATGGCCCTTGATTTACCAAAAACACTCGGATTTCTTGCGCAGTTTTATCCCTAAACTGGAGCCTATACTACTAGTAGTATAGGCGTCCTTTTGGTGTCAAGAAAGCGCATGCACATGTGGATTAAGTAAACAGTATATAAAGACTGACTTACTATTTAGATGATAAGGCAGTTGTAGGAGACATGCGCTTTTCTCAAAAGCATCTCTAGTTTATAATGCTGTTGCTTCAGGTTCATGAAGGTGATTAAAATACTTTAAAGTGTAATGGTACATCGAAATTTACTGTATCATGTTACATTAGTCTGGCAATACTCATACAGGGTTTTTTCTTTCTGTTTTAGGAACATAGCCTATAACCTTAATATTGGGAATTTTGACGCGTACATGTTCCAAATTGGGAAATATTTAGTCCCATAGGATATAGCATGGATGTGTTGAAGCACTTTCTCATACACTTGTTTCACATTGTACAACCTCTTTAACATACTGCCATTACAAAATTGTGCATAATTTGGTCAATGTTTGTGCAATTTTGATATTTTTTTCAGAATGTAGATTGGGAATTTTTGCACTCATTTTGGGGAAAAATACTTACTTTTTGGCATTGGGAATATAGCCGAATAACCCCTGTAAATCATATCATAGGCCCGTTTCACAATACAGAAACAATACAGTAAAAATAGAAACATTGAATGAAAACCTTTATACAGTCAGTGTTAAAGAAGGAACTAAACAAATTTATCATTTATAAAAAATTCTATAACTTAAAAGCAACTTCCAAGTGTAGGCATATTTTTTTCATTTTGTCACATGAATGCTGACTAACTGTACTCAATTTGTATCACAATATTTACTGTATCATTGGTTCTGTATCCCAATATGTTTTATATCATGAGACTTGGGCCTAACATTACACCCCTAGCTTTAATGTACAAAACCAGTGTTTTACCAAGAGAGCCTTTCTCGACAATGCTGCAGATTTGGAAAAAAAACCATTAACACACTTAAGTCTAAATTTAACATCACTTTCTGCCTTATGATTGGCTGTTGGTCTCAGTCTTGCATAACTTTGCATTTAGTAACTCTGTGAATAGAAACATAATTTCCCCAAAAATTTGGACAAATTTGTTGTTGCAAACTTTAGACTGTATATAGCTGCCACATTTGGGTAAAAGGGTAACACAAAAATTCAAAAGCACAAAGAGATTGCAAGAAAGTTTCAAAACTAGTATTGTACTCCTGATTTTCTTTCATTTTTCTGACGTCACAATTATTATGTCATGGTGTTAGACAGTATAGTGGCGTGCTGAAAAAGAAATCAACAGAAATCTGTCAATTTTTGAATTTTGATGGATATTGGCAAGGACATACATAATAATCCTTGATAATGTGTTAGAATCGAAACAATATATCTCAAACAGTGATTTGCGCCTGAATAAAATCAGTTTGTTGTTTAGCTTACTCAGGCTGTTCCCTTGTGATATAATTCCTTCGCATCTAAACTCCAAACAATGATTTTATTCATTCTTGCATAAAAACTACTTTTTTCACTGGATCCGCCCATGTATTAACCAGGGTGGCCACCGACTCTGGAAAACAGGGAAAAAGGCTAAAAAAAATTCCCTGCATGGAAAATTCAGGGAATTTGAAAATTTTGAAAAAATCAGGGAATTATCAGGGAATTTTGAAAAAATTGAAAGAAAAAATTTAAAAGACTGTATAATTATGTCTTGGCTACTGGTGGTTTCTCTTCTTCATAATAGTTACATTTATTTTATATAATACAGAATACTATACTTAGCAAATGCACTCACCATTTGATGATTCTAAAACTGTTATTCATCAACTATAAGAGATATGTTTTTGTTTCTAAAATTGAGAGAAGCTAAAATGGAATTGAGCAACCATTGCCCCAGACCTCAAATACTAATACATTGTACTTTGAAAGCAAGCAAAATTTGTTACACAACTAAAAACTAAAATGAATTGAGTGACAGTACATTACTGACATTAACAAAATGTATACCAACATTTGAATCATGCATTGGAAGTACCTGCTGTATTGGTAGTAATTGCTTGTTAGACTTTTGCTAGTTATTAACAAACATTTACATTAGTCTTGAATAGCATAACTATGAAATGTATTTTTAAAACCATAAAATTAGCAACTTCATGAGAAAACTCTTTGGCTTTAAAACCATTAATGGAATCAAGACTAGCCTATACATTCTGTGTAGTCTGATCAGGATCCATGTTGTTTGTTTGTGCACATTAACTGTAACAGCCATAGGTTTATAAAGTAAAAAAAATGAACAGGATGGGGATGGTTCCTGACCAGAGTACAGGCTTTTTTAATCCATACTGGCCACAAAGTCATTATGCTGGTGTCCCATGTCATGACTTTGAGTTTTAAACTCAGTTAACCAGAAAGATGAAATTGTTATGAATGCAAGGAGGTGTTGACAGTTATAATGCTGATTTAGTGGACTAATTCATTTTCGAGGAAACTTTTATGTCAAATCTTGAAGACCATTTGTCTAGGTTTAATATTTTTATGCCCCCGAAGGGAGGCATATTAGTTTTCGTCCGTCCGTTCGTTAGTTTGTTCATTCGTCACAACATTAACTTTTTGCATGAAGGCACTTTACTTGCCAACCACTGCACCCAGGACTTCAAACTTCAAATGCTGTTAGTACTTATTGAGTACACAACCCCTACTGACTTTAGGGTCACCATGTCAAAGGTCAAGGTTAAAGGTCAGGGTGCTGCGGGGGCATTTGTCACCATTAGTGACAGCTCTTGTTCTTTTTAAGTTAAAAGTTAAAACTGCAGGAAAAGTTATTTCCCACTGCCTCATATTAGAAACTAAAGTGCTGGATTGTTTATGTGTATATGTAACATCCTGTTTTGATTTACATAATTGTACTAATGACATTAATAGTGTTTTAAATTCAAAGTGAAAACTGCAGTTACTGGTAGTTTTGTGAGTATAGCTTGTTAGAAACCTGAATGGCTAGAATGTTTGTGATTTAGAACATTGATAATGTTTAGAAAGTTACATATTTGTAATGCTTAAAGGCTTATTTGTAACTTTCTGCTTTAATATGCAGTATGATTATGAAGATTGTAGTGTCTTGGCATTGTAAAGGAGAATGTTAAAAATCAGGCTCAGTTCATTCACATTAAAACATGATAACTGATTAAAGCTGTAATC
Source organism: Mercenaria mercenaria (assembly GCF_021730395.1). Classification (NCBI taxonomy): domain Eukaryota; kingdom Metazoa; phylum Mollusca; class Bivalvia; order Venerida; family Veneridae; genus Mercenaria; species Mercenaria mercenaria. Next base: position 16,934,395 of record NC_069375.1, on the reverse strand, counting down.
ACATTATTAATTTGAATAATCAATGTTATAGGCAATAAAAGACACTGGAATTAGTATCACAACAAGTTACAAAATAAATAATGGTATGTATGTACATGTATGTGAAATGTATGTCATTGCTGCTGAAGTATTGAAGTTTTCTTTTTTGAGCTGATTTGAGTTGTTACTTACCATGCTTACTACTCTTACTGAAGTTGCTCAATGAGATCTTAAATTACCTATATAATTGATTATTCAAACAGGATTCTGAAAATAACGTAAATAATGAATAAATTTTTAAAATATAATAAATAAATATAATTTCATATGTACCGTAGATACCCATGTATAATGCGCACCCGTGTATAATGCGCACCCCCGATCTTAGTCCAAAATCCTGGGGAAAAAAAAAAAAAAAAAAAAAAAAAAATTTTGGTCAATTTTGAGGTGGATGGAAAACGAAAGTAGAGTTTACATCGACACCGGTAATAAATTTTATCTCCGCGGCGGAGAGCAGCATCGGTCTCACGGTACTATCGATTTTTGTTTTCTCGAAAATAAAACCATTAAATTATTGTTATATTTGTTGTTTTACCTTTTTTAATTCACTATTTTGAATAAATAAATAGCAGCTGATTCAATATTTCGGAATGGTATCTTTCAAAATGACATGAGCTTCTCAATTTAAACTGATAACAAAAGGTGTGATAGTCTTTTTGTCACGATCATAAAGCCAGTAATTACCGGCAATTAACGTGTCACCTCGTGTCAATTATGTTGTTCACAGTTTGATCTCGGTTAAAGATAATTCTCGATCTTTAATAAGTAACATAATTTTTGTGATTTATAAACATTTCTTTCGTCAAAATACTTTTAAATTTATATGAAATTAATTTTTTTGAAAGAAAAATAAACAATTCGATCTTTTACGGAACGTAACGGCAATCTTAGATTTTAGCGGAGACAGTAAGCGCGGGGAGTAGTTTCCCTTTACCAAAATGGCGAACATCGGTAACAAACTTGTTTTGAAGTTGGAAAATTGTCTATACCTGTGTATTATGCGCACCCACGATTCGGGGGTGGTCCCGGGAGTCAAAAAACTGCGCATTATACATGGGTATCTACGGTATATGGTATAGATGTAAAATAAATAAGTTTATTGGTGGAGAAGGTATGGCTAGAAGGGGAGGATGGAGGCCATAATATTACTACATTTATATTCACAATTGTTGCTACGCCGAACAAAGTATCAGGGAAACTGACTATCCTGTCAGGGAAAATTCAGGGAATTATCAGGGAAATTTACTTCAGATTTTTGGTGGCCACCCTGTTAACGGGAGAAAAATCATGTGCAAACAAGGCAATTCACGTGCTGTTAATACCCGATTTTTATTTTTGAAATGCTTTGCCAGGGACATACGTATGTATTTTTGCGCACACTGATATTTGGCATCTGTATCTTGTTTCTTCCATAACAACCTTCTTCTTGTAGCATTATAGATACAATGTAATCAATAGTATGTTTAGCTGTATCAGTTTCCAACTCCAAACGTACTGCCCCCATCAATGTACGCACTAGCTTCTCTTAGAGTTCACTCCCTTTACAAAGCGTCTGTTCAGTTATTGTAAATAACTGTGAATAAATAAGTATCGCGTGTAACTTGTGCTATTGCTCGTTTTTAGGTATTATATTTATGATTTTTGTTAGTATCAGTCGGTATGTTTTTATCTGATTTTTCGCAGAATTCATATAATAAACCTTGAAAGCTAGTCACTACCCTCGTACTCATCCGTACTCTAAATGTGTTCGTACTCAAAATAATTCAAATGTAAATTTATTATTCTTAAAATTGTGTTCCTGTTAATCAAATTTTTAAGTTATATGCAAAATTATGGGTAATATAACGTTTGTAATAACTGGAAATAAAAATAAGATGCTCAAAAACCTTCAAATCACGCTTTTGGTAGTGTTGTTGATCTGTGTGCCCTGGTTATGGATATTTAAAACATGTTTACCATTTCCAAGAACAACCGAATGGTAACTAAAAATGTACCGGAATCATAAAGTCATCACATATGAAAACAATGCATTAAGTCGTCCTGTTATGTTTTTTTATGCAAGAATAGCGACAATACACGTTTGTTTTACCTTCGGTCTCGGTCACAAACAATCCCACGGGCTTCTGCAGACGTTAATACACAAAAAAACGTGTAGTATCCCTACAACAACATATCAATTTTTTGGATATATTATTATGTCTCCCCCAGGAGACATATTGTTTTTGCCCTGTCCGTCCGTACGTCACACTTCATTTCCGAGCAATAACTGGAGAACCATTTGACCTAGAACCTTCAAACTTTATAGGGTTGTAGGGCTGCTGGAGTAGACGACCCCTATTGTTTTTGGGGTCACTCTGTCAAAGGTCAAGGTCACAGGGGCCTGAACATTGAAAACCATTTCCGATCAATAACTAGAGAACCACTTGACCCAGAATGTTGAAACTTCATAGGATGATTGGTCATGAAGAGTAGATGACCCCTATTGATTTTGGGGTCACTCCGTCAAAGGTCAAGGTCACAGGGGCCTGAACATTGAAAACCATTTCCGATCAATAACTTGAGAACCACTTGACCCAGAATGTTGAAACTTCATAGGATGATTGGTCATGAAGAGTAGATGACCCCTATTGATTTTGGGGTCACTCCGTCAAAGGTCAAGGTCACAGGAGCCTGAACATTGAAAACAATTTCCGATCAATAACTAGAGAACCACTTGACCCAGGATGTTGAAACTTCATAGGATGATTGGTCATGAAGAGTAGATGACCCCTATTGATTTTGGGGTCACTCCGTCAAAGGTCAAGGTCACAGGGGCCTGAACATTGAAAACCATTTCCGGTCAGTAACTTGAGAACCACTTGACCCAGAATGTTGAAACTTAATAGGATGATTGGTCATGCAGAGTAGATGACCCCTATTGATTTTGGGGTCACTCTGTCAAAGGTCAAGACCACAGGGGCCTGAACATTGAAAACCATTTCCGGTCAGTAACTTGAGAACCACTTGACCCAGAATGATGAAACTTCATAGGATGATTGGTCATGCAGAGTAGATGACCCCTAACGATTTTGGGGTCACTCTGTTAAAGGTCAAGGCCACAGGGGCCTGAACATGGAAAACCATTTCCAATCAATAACTTGAGAACCTCTCGACCCAGAATGTTGAAACTTCATAGGATGAATGTTCATACAGAGTAAATGACCCCTATTGTTTTTGGGGTCACTCCGTTAAAGGTCAAGGTCACAGGGGCCTGAACATTGATAACCAGTTCCGATCAATAACTTGAGAACCACTTGACCCAGAATGTTGAAACTTCATAGGATGATTGAACATGCAGAGTAGATGACCCCTATTGATTTTGGAGTCAAGGTCAAGGTCACAGTGGCCTGTTCATGTAAAATCATTTTTTGGAAATAACTTGAGAACCACTTGACCTACAATGTTGAAACTTAATAGGATGATTGGACATGCAGAGTAGATGACCCCTATTTATTTTGAAGTCACTTGATCAAAGGTCAAGGTCACAGGAGCCTGAACAGTGACTTGAGAACTAGGCCGAGAGTGTTGAAATTTAGCGGGATGACTGGACATGCCAAGTAGATGATCCCTATTGCAGCCAACCATCAGTGTCTCTTTGACTTTCGCTCCTGACCCCTATTGACTTCTTGCCTATAGGACTTTGCATTTGGGGAGACATGCGCTTTTTTACAAAAGCATTTTCTAGTTTCTTAAATGAATTTGATTGAAATTTGAAACAGTAATTGGACCATATGATCATTTATCATATCACATCAAGGCCCTGGAAACTGCCACCATTATTTAATTAGATTTGGCTAAATTTGAAACCTGGTTCTGCTATGAAAGTACAATGTTTTGTATCAAGTATTAGTCAACTTCTTTGTTCTTTCTGACACTGTGAATCAGAGAGTTATTGTAAATACTTTTGACAGGTGTCCACAGCTGTTGTTGAGCCATATAATTCTATCTTGACAACCCACACAACGTTGGAGCACTCCGACTGTGCCTTCATGGTGGACAATGAAGCTATCTATGACATCTGCAGAAGGAATCTAGACATAGAGCGACCAACATACACCAACCTCAATAGGCTGATAGGACAGATTGTCAGCTCGATTACTGCCTCTCTACGCTTTGATGGTAATTTTATGTGATTTTACTTCAGTTTGCAATTTCTGAATTATTTGTCCTCTGCTGCTGTACCACTGGAGGAGAATGTGGTTTGTCTCAATCACAAAAGTGGGATCCTACAAAAACTTCAAAAATACTAGGTATTTTTTCATAATACTTAGTACATTGTGAATATGCACATCTTTTTAATTTGTTGCAACAGTCTTAAAAATATGACAAACAGTAGGATCCTGTGATAAGTATTTTAAGTTAAAAAAGTGAAAAAAAATGTTGTCGGGGCTTTTCATCCTTATATAACAGAGGCCTATAAAAGGCCTCTTCCCAATCCAAAAATATACTATTTTTTCCTAACTGTGGCAGAGATATTTCCCAAAATGCAAGGTAAAATTTCCCCAAATCATGGTTAAGATTTTGTTTACATTTTAGTATTTCCAGAGGAAGCGTTTGTCTGGTATCGATTTTTTGTCACACAATAGCCTAACAGCCCACAGAACCAGTTGTGACACATTGCCAGTCTAATACAGTCTAATACATTATGTTCCATAGCCTGGATTTTAGTTCAAGTTTCAGGGGAAATAAATTTGCTTCGTCTTTCGATGTTTACTTGCGGTTGATAATTTTTCCCAAAATGAACAATTATCGCGCAAAAATTTCCCAATCTGAAAGGCCAAGGCCTCTTCACAATTTCCTGATGAAAAGCCCTGCAAGTAACTTGCTGCAGATGGAGAATATAAACTTCCATATTGTTGTTCACCAAAGTTGGGCACACTTTGGCCAAATTCAATAAACAACTGATATTGTGGCCCTTGAATAGTTAAAATTTAGATAATAGACATCTAATATGTTCATGACAGGGCATTTTTGGGGCTGAATATGGGCCCCATTCCCCTCGTAAAATAATGTTTTTTCCCCTTGCTCAAAAGAAAATTCCCCTGATAATAGGTTGTTTGACACAACTAGATATGAACTCTCTTTCAAGTTATATTATAGTGTCTCTAAGGAAGGTTACTGCTGCAATATTATTACATTTGTTAGAAATGATTGAAAACAGTATTAGTAAGTGTGAAATGTAGTTACTTATACATGTACAGGGTTCATACGCGTCAGGGAAAAAAAATTTTTTTCAAGGTCAGGGAATTGTCAGGAAATTTTGAAATTTGGAAAATGTCAGGGAATTTTCTGATCTGGTTAGGCAACAATTTGTAAAGGTTAAGGCAGTTTCTTCAAATATTTCCTTTTTCATGAAAGCTATCACACTTACGACAATTAAAGCATAATTTTAAATTATATGCATATATCTATATTCTACATATTTTTCAAATTCCATATAGAAGAAACTGAAAGGGATTTGCACCCCTTACCTCCTGAGCAAATCTGGTGATGGCTATATCTAATGATTCAATCCCCTTCTCTCATGCAGCATTCCCACTGACTTTTTGAAAAGTGGGTACATGTACCCACATACTTTAGAAAATGTGGGTACATGATAAAAAAGTTGGGTACAAACCATGCAAATTGAAAAAAATGTTCCAACTGAAACAAAATTATAAAAAAAGAAGTATTATGGAAAAGTGACACTTTTATTCACCTGTATTTAATGACAGTGGTTTGTTTTACACATTGCTCACTGGTACATCTAAAAGTCACACTCTCCTTATAGAAAGTGGAGAGACCCCTAGTGAAAACTAGAATTTGAACACTATTTTTCTCAGTATACCCCCCCCCCCCCCCCCCCCCCCCCCCCCCCCCACACACCCACACAACACCAAGAAGCTTGTGAAGCATTTGAAGATGGCTATAATTTTTTGTTCAATATGGATAAAAACTATTGATGTGACCATTCTAAGATACATCATATTCCATGCAAAGAGTTTTTCTTTATTCCATAATCCTGAGGAAAAAAAAACGTTTTCAAAAATTCAAGCAGACGCTGATAAGTATAACCCGCCGAGTTTTTATATCATTTTTTTGCTGCTATATCTTGCTGCAACATTATAGCAACCAAAAAATGTTATAAAATAAAAACTCGGCGGGTAATATTTATTCAGCATGAACAGTATCGGACTCGAATAAAAATGAAAAATTGCCCGATGAAAGTCAGTCCGCAACCGGTCATTTTGTAAATATTAATAAACAAGCAGCTTACGAGTCTTTCTTTTACAATGGAGACCAAATAATTGTGTAGTGGATGCCAGCTGACCGCTTAATTATTCAACAACTTGTTGAAAACAACGTCCAAATCGTTGTTTTTGCACTCACACATGTTGACAATTATCGGAAAGTGTCAAAGATGTAACTACGTCGCTAAATACTATCACGTCTAGTTTTACAAATTATTTGATTCGCTGTCACAGTTCTCGCGAAAATCTCACCAAGTACCTGAGTAGGCGGAGCTTAAATTATGCCATCGGCATGTAAATTCAATTCGTCTTGACATGTAGCAAATTGTCAACAGTGTGTATTGCGGTAATTTGCGTGTACGGATCAAAAATAATGTCTGGTTACTTGAATTTCGGATCTTTATCGACGAACAATGTATTTTCTGTCAGATTTTTTACGCGTGCATTGTACCCGTGGAATTTTAAAACTTGCGTGCAAGTGACTTTTTATGCGTGAATTACGCGGATTTTTGCGTGAATGGGAATGCTGCTCATGTATAGTGTCCATTACACATAGCCATTACTATATATACATACAAGGCTCCAATAAAAACAGTTCGATTTGGCTAATATGTTCAGGTTTCCAAAAGTAATTGCTTTATTGTCTATTGGTCATAACATAAAAACATTTGTTTGTTTGAAACAGTGTATTTGATTACTTTTTAATGTATGATAATTCATGTCATTTTGCTTGCCAATGTGTTTTGTATAATCACCAGCTACAAACAAAATATTAAACAATGTAAATGTTTGTCAAAAAAGGAGGTAAGGGTTGGCTGTAGGGGTGGTGGAGGCCAACATTCTATTTTTCATTTAAAATTGAATCACTAAATGTGCACATTTTAAGATAACAAAAGTCATACTAGGTGACTTGGTTTGTATCGTACCGAACCAAAAAGTCAGGGAAAAATGCTTTCATGTCAGGGAATTTTGTCTGAAAGAATGTGTATGAACCATGATGTATATGGCTAAAACTTGCCCTTTTTGTCGTAAAACGACGAAAATTTCCCCTTCCTGAGGGTATGGGTACCTGTCCCCAAAAGTTTCCTAGTGCCCTGCATGAAGTAGAACATTTTGAAAGTCAAAGTACACTTGCATTTTTAGCTCACCTGAGCAATGCTCAGGTGAGTTTTTTGATCGCTGGATGTCCGGCGTCTGTCATCTGTCAACATTTAGCTTGTGTATGCGATAGAGGCTGTATTTTTCAACTGATCTTCATGTAATTTGGTCAGAATGATTGCCTTGATGAACTCTAGGCCGAGTTTGAAATTGGGTCATCTGGGGGTCAAATCAAAGAAAACCCTTGTGTATGCGATAGAGGCTGTATTTTTCAACTGATCTTCATGAAATTTGGTCAGAATGATTGCCTTGATAAAATCTACCTTAAATTTGATTATGGGTCATCTTGGGTCAAAAAGTAGGTCACTAGATCAAATCAAAGAAAACCCTTCTGTATGCAATAGAAACTGTATTTTTCAATTGATCTTCATGAAATTTGGTCGAAAATGGGTCATCTGGGGTCAAAAACTAGGTCAAATCAAAGAAAAGCCTTGTGTATGTGATAGAGGCTGTATTTTTCAATTGATCTTCATGAAATTTGGTCAGAATGATTGCCTTGATAAAATCTACCTTAAATTTGATTATGGGTCATCTTGGGTCAAAAAGTAGGTCACTAGATCAAATCAAAGAAAACCCTTCTGTATGCAATAGAAGCTGTATTTTTCAATTGATCTTCATGAAATTTGGTCAGAATGATTGCCTTGATGAAATCTAGGTCAAGTTCGAATATGGGTCATCTAGGGTCTAAAAGTAGGTCACTAGGTTAAATCAAAGAAAAACTTTGTGTATGTGATAGCGGCTAAATTTTTTCAACTGATCTTCATGAAATTTTATCAGAATGATAGCCTTGATGAAATCTAGGTCAGGTTTGAATATAGGTCATCTGGGTTTTAAAACTAGGTCACTAGCTCAAATCAAGGAAAAACCTTGTGTATGCAATAGGGGCTGCATTTTACACTGGATTTTCATAAAATCTGGTCAGAATGGTTGCCTTGATGAAATTTAGGTCAAGGTCGAATATATATAAAACTAAATTTTTGACAACTTTAGCAAGCCCATATTTACTTTTCATTTGATTTTCATTATTAAGAAGCTTTTCTGTCTTTTTTTACCCAGAATATTGTGTGAATTTCCGCCTTGTTCCCCCTAAATCTAGTAAATATTTTTTCACCTACTTCAGACAAAATAACTTTTTTACATCTTGTACAACTTGAATCTAAATATTTGAAATTTAGTGTAGTGCATCATGTTAGTCACAAACAGTTTTCTTCTGATTTGTGTCATTTTTATGCCTTCGGAAGGGAGGCATATAGTTTTTGAACCGTCTGTCGGTCTGTCTGCAATTTTCGTGTCCGGTCCATATCTTTGTCATCCATATTGGATTTTCAAATAACTTTGCATGAATGTGTACCATAGTAAGACGATGTGTCGCGCGCAAGACCCAGGTCTGTAGCTCAAAGGTCAAGGTCACACTTAGACGTTAAAGGTCATTTTTCATGATAGTGCATTGATGGGCGTGTCCGGTCCATATCTTTGTCATCCATGGATGGATTTTCAAATGACTTGGCATGAATGTGTACCACAGTAAGACGACGTGTCGCGCGCAAGACCCAGGTCCGTAGCTCAAAGGTCAAGGTCACACTTAGACGTTAAAAGTCATTTTTCATGATAGTGCATTGATAGGCGTGTCCGGTCCATATCTTTGTCATCCATGGATGGATTTTCAAATAACTTTGCATGAATGTGTACCACAGTAAGACGACATGTCGCGCGCAAGACCTAGGTCCGTAGCTCAAAGGTCAAGGTCACACCACACTAACAAAATACCCATTTTTGATAAGTCTTTCCCACTGACAGATAATTTTATGACCTTGACCCCTGAATGACCTTAATCTTGAAGATTCAATTGTCCTAAACTCTAACATCGGCCATAACTATTCATTCAAAGTGCCATCGGGACATGTGTCATCCTATGGAGACAGCTCTTGTTATAAAATGTGGGGGGCTCTATAGGAGTCAGCTTTGTTGCATCCCATCCCGAAATCTATATCTCGGTTTTTAATCCCCCGCCGTGGCGGAGGGATTATAGGAGGAATGGTCTGCGTCCTTCCGTCCGTAACACTTTCGTGTCCGCTCCATACCTCCTAAACCCCTTGAAGGATTTTCATCAAACTTGGGTCAAATGATCACCTCATCAAGACGATGTGCAGAACCCATGAGTCAGCCTTGTCGGTTCAAGGTCAAGGTCACAACTCAAGGTCAAAGGTTTGAACCTGCCATTTTGTGTCCGCTCTATATCTCCTAAACCCCTTGAAGGAATTTTATAAAACTTGGGTCAAATGATCACCTCATCAAGACGATGTGCAGAACCCATGAGTCAGCCATGCCAGCTCAAGGTCAAGGTCACAACTCAGGGTCAAAGGTTTGAGCCTTCCATTTTGTGTCCGCTCTATATCTCTTAAACCCCTTGAAGGAATTTTCATCAAACTTGGGTCAAACGATCACCTCATCAAGGCGATGTGCAGAACTTATGAGTCAGCCATGTCGGCTCAAGGTCAAGGTCACAACTGAAGGTCAAAGGTTTGAGCCTTCCATTTCGTGTCCGCTCTATATCTCCTAAACCCCTTGAAGGAATTTTATAAAACTTGGGTCAAATGATTACCTCATCAGAACGATGTGCAGAAATTGAGTCAACCATGCCAGCTCAAGGTCAAGGTCACAACTAAGGGTAGAAGGTTTGAGCCTTCCATTTGGTGTCCACTCTGTATCTCCTAAACCCCTTGAAGGATTTTCATCAAACTTGGGTCAAATGATCACCTCATAAAGAACTCATGAGTCAGCCATGTCAACTCAAGGTCAAGGTCACAACTGAAGGTCAAAGGTTTCAGCTCTGTATCTCCTAAACCCCTTGAAGGATTTTCATGAAATTTGGGTCAAATGATCACCTCATCAAGACGTTGTGCAGAATTCATGAGTCAGCCATGTCAGTTCAAGGTCAAGGTCACAGCTAAAATCAAAGGTTTACCCTTTCACTATCCATAGCAGTGGCGGGGGATTTAGCTGTCGTTCAGACTGCCTTGTTACTAAATGGATTTGATTCAAACTTTAAAGAGATGTTCCAATTTATCACCCACATCATGTGACACAAGGAGCATAACTATGATGCCAATTTTTCATGAATTATGCCCCCGTTTACTTAGAATTTAAGGTTCAAATTTTGATGCATTTTCACTATATCTGTTATTACAAAATGTATTTGTTTCAGATTTGAAGTAGTTGTTCCACATCATCACCCACATCATATGACACAAGGTGCATAATTAACACTTGCACCAATATTTACTGAATTATGCCCCCTTTTCACTTAGAATTATATAGTGTTTTGATACATTTTATCTGTACCTCTCCTATTACTTCATATTTTTTAACACAGACTCCAGCTGTTGTGCAATATTCATCCATCATTGGAGTCATTAAACACTCCAGTGACAGTTCTTGACAGATTTAAATGTTTTTGGTACATGGGTGTTAAAATACAGGTCAAGTTCAATTTGAAATGCACCTTTTCGTGGCCTTGTCTTTCTTATGGTTGTCATTCTGTGACTAGACCATATTGTGGGGGGTATTTGTCACTCCTATGACAGTTCTAGTTATACCCCCACAGAAATTTAGGTGAGTGGGGAGGGGTATTTATAGGAGTGAGCTTGTCGGTCCGTTGGTTTTCATGGCTTCAGAATAACTCAATGAAAGGCTTTACCGATTTTAATAATTTTTGGTACACAGGTGTAACATCAGAAAATACAGGTCAAGTTTAACTTTAGGGTCAAAGGTCAAGGTCACAGTGACCCTGAACAGTTAAACGGTTTCCGGATAACTTGAGAAGGCTTTGGCCTAGGATGATAAATTTTGGTACACAGGTGTAACATGATGAAATATAGGTCAAGTTTGACTTTGAGGTCAGTAAGTCAAAGGTTAAGGTTACAGTCATCCTGAACAGTTAAACGGTTTTTGAATGATAACTTGAGAATGCTTGGGCTTAGGATGATTAATTTTGGTATACAGGTGTAACATTAAATACAGGTCAAGTTCAACCTCGAGGTCAGTAGGTCAAGGTCACAGTGACTCGGAACAGTTTCCAGATGATAACTTGAGAACACTTGGGTCTAGGATCATAAATTTTTGTACATAGGTGTAACATGATGAAATACAAGTCAAGTTCGAGGTTAGTAGGTCAGAGGTCAAGGTCACAATAACACAAAACAGTTAAAACGTTTTTCGGATGATAACTTGGGCCTAGGATCATGAAAATTGATAGGGAGGTTGGTTATAACCAGCAGATGATCCCTAATGATTTTGAGGTCAGTAGGTCACAGTGACCCGAAACATTTAAACGGTTTTCGGACAATAACTTAAGAATGCTTGGGACTAGGATCACGAAACTTAACAGGGAGGTTGGTCTTGACTAGCAGATTACCAGTATTGATTTCGAGTTTCAAAGGTCAGGATGACCCAGAACATTTAAACCTTTTCAGTACAATAACTTGAAAACACTTGGGCAGAGGATCATGAAACTTCATAGGGAGGTTGATCTGGACCAGCAGATGACCTCTTTTGATTTTGAAAACTCATTGACCATTCTGAATATGAATGACATATGCCTAAAAATATCTTGTTGAATTTTTCCAGGTGCCTTAAATGTAGATTTGACAGAATTCCAGACTAACTTGGTACCATATCCAAGGATTCATTTCCCACTGGTAACCTATGCGCCTGTCATCTCTGCTGAGAAGGCCTACCATGAACAGCTGTCGGTGGCAGAGATCACAAATGCTTGTTTCGAGCCAGCCAACCAGATGGTAAAGTGTGATCCTCGTCACGGCAAGTACATGGCCTGCTGCATGCTTTACAGAGGTGATGTTGTTCCCAAGGACGTTAATGCTGCCATTGCTACTATCAAAACAAAGAGAACCATTCAGTTTGTTGACTGGTGTCCAACTGGATTCAAGGTCGGCATCAATTACCAACCACCATGTGTTGTTCCGGGAGGTGATCTGGCTAAGGTACAGCGTGCAGTGTGCATGTTGAGCAACACAACCGCTATTGCAGAGGCATGGGCTCGTCTTGACCACAAGTTTGACTTGATGTATGCTAAACGTGCCTTTGTGCACTGGTATGTTGGTGAAGGTATGTGTAAACTTGTACGTTGTGAGACGTTTGCTTATTTAAAATCTCATCTACAGAACAAACGTCCATTTTCACAGAATTTTGACTAGCAGTCTCCATACAGTTGGTGGATCTACTTGCTGGTTTAGTTGTTCTCTAATGTAGTTAAAATAGGGTTAAACATCAGGCAAAGTATTTTGAGGGACAGATTGTGAGATATTCAGTCAGAGAAACATACAATTATTGCCCGATATTTTCATAAAATTAAGTTACTCCAATTGAATAAGCATCGATTTTCATGCTTTCAGTGGAATACTTTAATAAAGGCCTCAGTGTGGTTTGTTGTCTAGTTTACTGTAGGTGCATTCAGAGTTCAGATGCACAGGAATTGAAGTGCCCAAATGGTTAAATATTGATGCAGCTAAACGATGACCTGTGGAAATTAAGACGATGAACCATAAGGAGGCCTCGATTGTTTTCATTCTTACCTGCTCGTTGAAATGTTTTGATAATTTTGGTTTAAGGCCGTTTTTCAACAGTATTTCAGTCATGTAACAGCGGGCAGTTAACCTAACCACAGTTCCTGGATGCTGTTCTCTGCAAGTAACTGTCAACTTCCCCACTTGAATCAGAGGTGGAGGACGAATGATTTCAGACACAAGTCTTTTAACAAATCATCACAGAGAAGAATTCCAGACGTTTCACCCCCAAGACTTTTCCTCCCCTAGACATTTCACCCCCAAGACATTTCCTCCCAAGACTTTTCACCCCCAATTTTACAAACCCTAGACTTTTCACCCCCAATTTTTAATATAGTGAAAATATCGTGAAATATTTTGTTATTTGATATTTAAAATCTTTTTTATATATTTTGTATAGGTTGTTAGGGCATTTATGAAGATAATTTGTTACTTTATGGACCATAATTCTATAAAATATACACTAAGTTAGAGTAACATACATGTAGTCAACTTAATCAACTGATCTTTTTAAATGTCAGATTGTTGAGACTTCTAAAGGATTTTTTTTTCTATGTTATTCAAATGGATTAAAGTTTTAATTATGTAATATAATTATGAAAAATATGAGTAGATTTAGATTACAATAGTAGATGTAAATATTAACTAGGGGTTAGAATTAGAGGGTATATTTTTATCCTTTAGTATAATAATGATAGCCCAATTGTGATAACATGTAATATGGGTATTTATAAGAGCAATATGATGTGGAATTTATTTTTATGATATATTTTTATATATTTAACAAGATAAATAGTCTCAGGTAACTCAGTATTGAGTGGCAGCATTCGATATGTTAATTAATGTTATTATATGTAATACATGTATGTACTGTGATGTTATTTATATATGCTGATGAGACTGAAATAATAAATACATAAACTAATATTACAATTTGAAAGTCATTCATTTCATTGTAGGTCAATATTTTAAAATCTTTGCATGTGTTGTGTTTAATCAACACCTTTTGATTGACAGAAATAGTCGATATTTTAAACTCTTCATAGGTGTTGTGATTTAATCAACACCTTTTGATTGACAGGAATAAGTGTTAAAATATAAATGGATTAACTGGCTAACTGGTAGTATATTACGCAGCATATGATAAATTATTTTTTGTAGTGCGTTTTTATTCAAATTATTCGAACCAGTAGCTTACCATATAATACTAATTATTTATCCCTTTTTTTCCCCTCATTCTATTATACTTGGTACGCATGCTTGTAAAATTAATTCTATTTCCCTCATTTTTGTCTTTCACAAAATGTTTTTCTTCCTTTCTTGAAATTATATTTTGCTATATGTAACAAGATTCATCAAACCATTTCGACTTATTGGATAATCGAGAATTTGTTATTATTTCAATTTACTGATATAACTTGAACATGTACAGTTTATCACCGTAAGGACAAAATATACTAAAACATGCAAGAGAATGCTGCCAATTAATTAACAGTTGATAAATTTAAATTAATTTATCTTGCATCACTTGCCTATTAAGGAATCAACAAAAACTAACAATTAAGTTGTCAACAACCAACGATGTGCGATATAAACAATTTTAATATTACATTTTTTCCACAATAGATTTATTGCTTATTTCCTACACAAAATCTAATTTTTTATTCAATCTTATTTTTTACCATTGATAATTTATTGTACAAAATTTGCAAATATTTATATATTTCTATACTATGATGTAAATTATTTGATAGCGGCTTTTAGCAATGTATTTTTATTTTTATGTTACAACATTGTTAATTGATAGCAAACGTTCAAACCTTGAACAACAAGGCTAATTTTAACATCAATAAAATATTTTACTTTGTAGTTATTATCAAATGTGCTTTTATTTTTTTCAATCACTAAACATCAAACAAAGGGATCAGACTATTTTTTAAGTTTTGTAACTATTATCAAAAGTACCTTTAATCATCAAAGTCACATTTTCAATCATTGAACAAACAAATGGATTAAAAGATAACCCTGTAAATAACTTATGTTTAAAGTTTATGGTCATCCTTACTAACAAACATAAATTTTTTTTTATTTAATGTATTAACCTTATTATAATACATATGAAATTATTCATAACTATACAACCCCCTCCCCCAAAAAAACATTATAATCATATTTAATAATAAAAACAAATTGGGAGTGAAAAGTCTTCATATGCTATAAAACATCAGACTTTTCACCCCCAAATTGGGGGTGAAAAGTCTTGGGAGGAACAGTTTTGGGGGTGAAACGTCTGACACCCACAGAGAACATGCGCCTCGCCCAGGGCTCGAACTCGCGATCCATAGATCTGCGCTCTCCCTATTGAGCTAAGCGGGCGGGCTTTATATTTGGATAAATATGCTGTAAACACTATATTCTAGCATTTTAGCTCACCTGAGCGAGTTATTGTGATAGCTCGATGTCTGGCATCCGGCATTTGTCTGTCGTGTGTCAACATTTAGCTTATGTATGCGATACTGTATTTTTCAATTGATCTTCATGAAATTTGGCCAGAATGATTGCCTTGATGAAATCTAGGTCGATTTGAATATGGGTCATCTGGGGTCAAAAAGTAGGTCACTAGGTCAAATCAAAGAAAAACCTTGTGTATGGATAGAGGCTGTATTTTTTAATTGATCTTCATGGAACTTGGTCAGAATTATTGCCTTGATGAAATCTAGGTCGAGTTCGAATTATGGGTCATCTGGGTCAAAAACTAGGTCATATCAAATAAAATGCTTGTTCAAACTCGAGAGGCCACATTTTTGGTCCAGTCCTAATGAAAATTGGCCAGAAAATTTGTTTCCATGAAATCACTATGGTTTGTTTCTCAGGTGAGCGACCTAGGGCCAT
Source organism: Mercenaria mercenaria (assembly GCF_021730395.1). Taxonomy (NCBI): domain Eukaryota; kingdom Metazoa; phylum Mollusca; class Bivalvia; order Venerida; family Veneridae; genus Mercenaria; species Mercenaria mercenaria. The sequence continues at coordinate 16,918,455 of NC_069375.1, read as the reverse complement.
CTTGGCCCTCTTGTTTAAAGATAAAATGTTTAAATAAATTGCTATAGCTGTCTACTGGATTATAAGGCTTGCAAGGAAACAGTTAGAAAAGTAAAATCTGTGTAACTGTTTCAGGTATGGAGGAAGGCGAGTTTTCTGAGGCCAGAGAGGACTTGGCAGCTCTTGAGAAGGACTACGAGGAGGTGGGAGTGGACAGTGTTGAGGGAGAGGCTGAGGAAGAGGGTGGAGATGAATACTAGACCTCAATGTATTTAATTGGAAGTTGTTGAAATAAACTTGTTAAATAATACCATTTTGATTTGTTTTCTTAACGCTAATTAAGAAGGTCTTAAAAAGGACACAAGTAGTCAATCCTTCATTACTTTTCAACTTAAAGAATTTATAGGACTGGATCTTTTAAGCTCTAGTTGACTTGATTTAATGGCACAGCAAGTCTGTTTTTGTATCCCCCTCAGGAGGTACTGGTTTTAGGTTGTCTGTCTGTCCTCATCCCCTTGATACAATTTAATGAAATTGAACAAAGTGATCTGTAACAACAGTAGTTGCGCATGTTCAGAAAAAAATGCATATTTTCTTCATTATCCATTGGAATGAGGTTTCAGTGATATGTTGCCCTTCAAACTGTATGTGCCCAGTCAGTAAATTTCACTTTTGTTCTTTTAATATGCAAATTTCGAGGAGCATTCGTCGGTCTTGCGGATATTTATTGTTTTAGCTCGCCTGAACAAAAGGTAAATACATCTTCCAAGAATATGCAAAAGCATGGGAGAGCTACAATTTCATCAAGTCCGGTGATTTTGAGATTGTTTAAAACGAGTGAGCTTGTGCGACGGTTTAAAAGTTACTAATGGAAGAATCGTCACTAAGGAGTTTTGATAAAGAAATAGACTTTGGTTACTATAAAACCTGGATTGGGTTTATGCAAAAGAGAGTGGTGCCTTTGACTGATAATGGCCCGAGGGCTAATATCTTCTTCCAGGGCCATTATCACTCTAAGGCACCGCTCTCCCATGTATCTACCTGTTTATTACATGTTTACCTATAATATAGTAAGAAAAGTTTATTGTGTCATTTTTATAAGTACTGGCATAGGCCGAATTTCAGCGTTTCAGTTTCTGTATTTGTATATAAGAGGATACAAACCGTATAAAATCAAATGCCTTGATAGTTGTACTTTCTCGAAGAATACAAGACTACGCTCAAGATGATCAACTAAAACTGAAATATTCGCTGTTTTACCTCCATGACGTCATTTCTGTTTACGGACGTTAATTTCCCGCGCTAATGTCTAGGGCCATTATCGATAATAGTCCTGGAGCAAATTGTGATAATGCATCAGGCAATACGATAACAGGCTGTTAGTAAATTTATTACGACGGCAATGTTACTATCTTTCTAAATTTAAAATATGATAACGTAATTACGTAATTCCAAGATGACTTTGGGTCAGCTTGAAACGCATGGATCTCTCAATAATGGATAAATTTATATCTCGGAAGACGTGAATATACACATTTTACCACATGCGTGACGCCGCGGGAGTGAAATAAAGCCATCACATAAATTTTCTAATAAAGTAAGAGTTTTACACATGAAATAAAAAGAAAATTTGTTTGTGTCAGTGAAATATCAATTTCATTTCACAAGTGAGCATCAAAAACTGATATTTTCACGAGTGAAAATGACTTTTTTTTGGTGCTCACGAGTGAAATAAAATTGATATTTCACTGACACAAACAAATTTTCTTTTAATTTCATGTGTAAAACTCTACTTATGTTGCGTAATTTATAAAATGTCGAAAATCGCGGGAAAGGTCAGCAGAAAGCATAACAAAAATGACGTCATCGTCATTATGGTCCCCGGTATTCATAACGCTCGGTATACAATTTGACAATTGCGACGGAGAACCGGAACTAGTTCGGCAAAAACAGTGAAAAATGATAATATAATCTACTGTTTCAAACCTGGATTATCACTTTTATTTCACTGGAAAACATAAATTCTAACATGACTCATTTAGATTTCCAGTTAAACAAAGAAGGAAATCAAGCTCTGTATATTCTGCGATAAACAGCGGTTGACGCGCGAGAGCATTATGACGTCAAATTGCCGCATGACGTCTGATACATTTCTCCTCGCGTAAATGAAGTCCAGCATAATATTTATTAAAATATATCAATGAGCATGTCAGAATGAAAACAATCTAGGCCTTCTTGTGATTTATGTCTTATTTACCACGGTTCATCGTTCAGATGCTTCAGTATTTAACCCATTTCAAGCAGGTAGTATTCATAGTATTGTGACAGTTTTTTTGCTGTTGTTTTTTTAAGTTAACGTAGTAAATATGGCCTCTATATATTGAACTATGTTTTTCAATGATTTTAGTATAGGTTAGTATCTCTTGTAACCAAGTGTTGAACTCTACGATACATTCTGACAAAGGTTTATGATAAATTAGAAACTGACCTATTATTATAAACCTCTAAGTTTTACTAGGAGTGTCCTAGTTTACACTGGCCATAGCTGTCGCCAAATTGATAAATATGGCCAGGTGAATGTAATTGGTAAGTTTTCTAAATGAGTTTTACCCTTTTTTTCACGTTTAGCTGGAAATAACAAGTGAGACTGGAGACCACATAATAATATCGAAGGCTGACCGGGAAACTATTGTATCTGACATTTTGACCAAAAATGGTTTTATTGCATTTTCTTAAGCCTTTTATTGTCATACATCTACTGCAAAAATATTATAAAAACTTTCCAGTAATTTCTTGTTCTTTTTTTAATAATGTGAAAATATTGTATCTGCAACCATCAACTTCTTAAAAGTTCTTTGACCGGGAAACTATTGTATCTGCCTCCTAAGCACATACAATAGTTTCCCAGTAACTTTTCCTGTTACTGTCTCAATTTGAAAAAAAACATTATTTGTGACATTATGGTCTGTAATTTAAACCCCAACAAGAAGAAAACTTGTTACTGTTGTTCAGGTTTTATGTGAATATTAAAGAACTAAAATAAATAATAGTTTACATTAACATTTTCACATAATGTGATACAGATACAATAGTTTCACGGTAACTGCAAACACAGGTTATGAAATAAAATGTATGTGCAAACTTGTATGGGGTTGATTTACTTAGAACAAGTGAATCCTTCATGCAAACAGTGAAGTCCCTAATCATACATCACATTCTGTTGCGTCTGAGGTTGGTCTTCAGATATTCTCAGATTGCTAGGCATGAATTGTTTAAACAAAACCTGTCCAGAAATGTTTGTGAGGTGACCCTCTACCAAGATGTTTCTACCAAGATATTTCAAGCTGTTCTTAAAATCACTTCTTTTACATACACTTATGTAGGAAAAGATTTGAAAATATTATCTAGTCTAAAACCAAGAAGCCAAGAGCTTTAATATACATTTGGTAAATTGGTATCACTGAGGTGAGCGTTTCACGACTCTGTGGATCCTCGTGTTATTTTTAGTGTTGGAAAATTGTTACTATTTTTTCAGAAAGAACTCGGCTTGTAAGCTTCAAAGCCAATTTCCCCAAAAAATTAATGCTGAATACTATTACATAATTGAGCCATGTCATGCAAAAAAGTGTCTTCATGACTGAGTAAATTTCTGTCAAGACTTACTGTAGATCCAGGCTTTTCTGTGCTTTTAGGTTGTTGAAATATGATCAGAAAATTGCTTCTTGAAAAAGTTTATTAGGTCTTTTGTTACTTAGCAAACAGTGTGGGCCCTGATCAGACTGATCTGGGCCCACACTGTTTGCAAAGTCCTGAAGGTTACCAAAGGCAGTTGTTAGTGTGACGTGGCTCTATTATAACCATGTTAATTCATACAGTCATGGCTTACACTTTAATGGCTATGGACTTAATTTTGTACATACTTTTATGGAAATATAGAAGACGGAGTTAGCCATGTGTCATTCTGTTATGTGACATAATGGCTTATCTTGTTGCTTTTTCTTGTCCTTTACTTTTGAAAATGGCAGCATGACCAAATTAGGTCAATGATGCATTACCTTAGTTTCCTTTGTGACTCCTCTCGGATTATGCTGTTCTGTCACATGGGAGGGTTGTATGCTTCGGAGAGGGTAAGGACATGACAAAATGCCTAAGTTTTTATTCATTTATCGCACATGCATGTGGTCATGTGCTTGCTTTCTGGCTTTTCATTTTGCTGTCTGTCATTTTTGAAATTTTAGCCTCAAATATTGATAAAGGTGATTAAGTTATTGTAATAAACTGAAGTTCTGTTAAAAACATCTTGTCGATTTTGTCCTTTTTTATTTGTACTATAACGATTTAAATTTTTGAGTGTATATGAATACCTTTGTCCAAAAAAGAAAAAGAGACAGTGTCATGTAGAAATCTGTTTTCAGCAATTTTTTAAAATGATTCTTGATAATATTCTGTCTTTACCAAAGTTTCACTATACTACTGTAATTGGAACACAGGTAATACAGAGAACAAAATCACATATTAAATTGTTCACATAAAGGTAAATTAGGCCTTAAATTTTTTTTGTTTTCGGTAGCATGCACAAAATAAATTAGGGTAGGTAGGTTGGAAAATGTTTTTTGTTTGTTTAAAATTATTGAGACTTTTCGGAAATTATTTTTATGTCAAGAAATGAATACAGATAAGGAGGTTATGTCTTTAGAGCACCAATAAGTTCCTTTCTAACATCAATGACAATGTTTAAAGCATAAAAAGTGCAGTTCTGCATTTTTTTATTAAAAATTTGAGGAGAAAAATTCGCTAAGGCCATAAAAACATTAAAATTTTAGGGTCGGACCAACCATTTTGGGTAGGTCGGAATACTGTAAACAAAATGGAAACAAACAATTTTTTTATGCCTTACACAGTCACTTCAAAAGCAACAGAACTCTGTAACCATGCCACTGCACATCAATATTGACTATAAGTTAAAAAACAAAAGTGCTGTACCATTACTGAAATAATGACAGTGGAATTCACGGACTGTCCTGAAAAATTAAATTCTTGTTGAATATTTGGGAGGGGTGAAACCGGTCCAAATTAAACCAACATAGCTGTGCATCTGCGCAGTCTGGTCAGGATCCATACTGTTTACTTTCAAACCCTATTGCAATTAGAGAAACTTACAGCACAGATGCGCAGGCTGGTCTGGATCCACACTGGTCATAAATGCTCTATGTTGGTTTTCTCATGCTGCAGCTCATTTCCCCCTTGTATAGCTTCATTTTAGCATAAATTAATTTCTTGATTTCTTGTATGAAATTTATATCCGGATGTAATGAAATGTGTACAGTCAAGTATTAATGCATACGCTTGCAAAAAAAAAAAAAATAATAATAATAATTTAAGGTAATGATAAACATATTTTTATTTTATTTGACCATTATTACTGGCTTAAGGTATTGTTCAGTTTAATTCATTTACCAATTTATCAATGGAAATACAAAAATATAAATACAGATGAGCGATAATTCAATGAGATTAATAAAAAAATGAAAAAATAATTCAAGTGCAGATACAATAGTTTCCCGGTCATCAGAAAGAAAATACTGTATCTAACACTATTTTCATTGTATATTTGTAATTTATGTTATTTATAAGTAAAACAATAATTCTATGCTTAAAGCAATATGAATTTTATAAATAATATTTAATGAATAATGCAGATACAATAGTTTCACGGTAATTTTTTAAATTCAATAACGTCATTTTGAACGTGAAACTATTGTATCTGACACTTTTTGCTAAATCTTAAAAATAAATTATTTGAGTACATTTTAAAAGCCAACATATTATTTCTTATTTCAATTGATAATGATTTACTAAGAATGGTAATACTAAGCTGTGTTTTTTAAGAAAATATTCAGTTTTTTCTTTCTCCTGTAAAATTTACAAAAATGCAGATACAATAGTTTCCCGGTCAGCCCTCGATATGTACTTTTCCAGTTGCAAACACTTGTTCAATGCAACTCCTTACCAATAAAGTAACACTTCTGTACAGTTTGATGAGGGGCTGCCGTTTTCTGTGGAACAGAATTAGGGCAAAACCTGCATTCTCCTTTCGTACATTCAACCTTACGATTTACATTATATGCATTTGATTCTCATGTTTACATACTTCCTTCTGACATCCCATTTTGGATTGTTACACGACCATTTGTTCATCTTATGTTTGCGTGTTTTATCTTGACATTCATACATGCTTAATTCTGAGAAATGACCTGTGCTTCATTTTTTTTTTTGTAAGATATTCGTGTTGCTTTCAGACATGCTGTAATCTGACATACTACATTCATCATTCATCTTATTCACTGGTAGTTACTTCACGGGTACTAAACAGTGCCTGCGGTACTGACTGTGCCGACGAGGATTGAAGGCACTTCGCTTCCTGTACCGCAGGTACTTCGTCAGTGTTTACAAAACGAGCGAGATCGGCGAGCGATTTTTGTCATTTTTGTCATTTTGTTACTGCATGGAGTATTTTTTCAAAAATCGGGGAATGTAGCGGGGTGTAGATGTATCTTATCTACATATCCATGCTAAAATTTGTGGCAAATGATCAATTTCCTTGAAACGTAAGGACAAATAAGTTGAGAATGAAACGTGATTTTTTCACATCAGTGACTGTTTAGACTCGATTTCTTTTCGCTGACCCAAACGATGTCGTCTCTGCCGTCGTAAACTATATTTATAAATGGCATGTGATCTGCTAAAACATAAAATGTGTCCAGAAAATTCCGATTTTGAACGTTATGCCACTTTTGGAAGAGTGCCGCAGGCATTTTGACGATGCCGCAGCCCCTTCGAGGTGCCGCAGGCACTTTCAGAAAGTATCGGGACATAAATTTGGCTGAAACTAGACAGATGGAAGAACAGAGAAACAACATTTCCTTCAAGAAAACGAAAAGAAAAAGGGGTGTTGAAATGGTATGCAGTGGAATGCAAGTCAACTGAAGTCAGGTACCTTCATATTGCCGCTTTTCAGAAAGCGGTCCGCAGAATAAAAACCCTATGCTGCTCGATATGTTGTTGTTTGGTTTTTTTTTTTCAAAGTTTTGTTTGCAGGAAATAAAATAGGTTTTTACGTACATGTAAAAACTATTAAAATTCTCCCGTTTGGTCGTTTATGAGCTATACTTTTTAAGTTCTCATTTTTTCTGAAAACATTTTTAAATTTTTTTTTTTTTGTAGATATACTTAATATTTCTAGGAAACGTTAGGCTATTAAAATAACTACAGAAAATTTCAAACATCGATATAGTTTCTGATTTTATACCGTAATAACTGTCTAGCTAGTAAATGTCAGCTGTCCACAATGGGCTCTTACACAAATGGTATCGAGATTATAATGTGAATCATCGCAATAATATTTACAGGAAACTTCTGACTACTGAGACTCTTATTAGAAAACTTCGCTTTATCATGATAATTTCTTGAAGTATCCTGACAGCTACCTACCTATCTCGTGGCAGAGGTTATAATGCAGTAATCTGGTCAAAAATGTGCTTCCGTGGTGTAGGTGTAGTCGAAAGAAGTCCCTAATAAATAGATCTTAAGTTTTCTATTTTTCGCGCATTTTCGCATAAATCGGGAGCCAAATGGGCATCATTCCACTCGTGGAATTAATTTTACATAAAATAGGACACTTTTCATGCTAATATTCGCTTGTTTTCGAGTTGTTTTACGTGAAAACGAAAGTAGGGTTTTTATTCTACGGACCGCTTTCTGAAATGCGACAATATGAGGGTACCTGACTCCAGTTGACTTGCATTCCACTGCATACTATTTCACACCCGTTTTTCTTTTCGTTTTCTTGAAGGAAATGTTGTTTCTCTGTTCTTCCATTTGTCTGTTTGTCTAGTTTCGGCCAAATTTATGTCCCGATACTTTTTGAAAGTGCCTGCGGCACCTCGAAGGGGCTGCGGCATCGTCAAAATGCCTGCGGCACTCTTCCAAAAGTGGCATAACGTTCAAATTCGGAATTTTCTGGACACATTTTATGTTTTAGCAGATCACATGTCATTTATAAATACAATTTACGACGGCAGAGACGACATCGTTTGAGTCAGCGAAAAGAAATCGAGTCTAAACAGTCACTGATGTGAAAAAATCACGTTTCATTCTCAACTTATTTGTCCTTACGTTTCTGGGAAATTGATCATTTGCCACAAATTTTAGCATGAATATGTAGATAAGATACATCTACACCCCGCTACATTCCCCGATTTTTGAAAAAATACTCCATGCAGTAACAAAATGACAAAAATGACAAAAATCGCTCGCCGATCTCGCTCGTTTTGTAAACATTGACGAAGTACCTGCGGTACAGGAAGCGAGGTGCCTTCAATCCTCGTCGGCACAGTCAGTACCGCAGGCACTGTTTAGTACCCGTGTTATTGTCTGTTTTACAAACAAACGCAACGTGTACATAACTTAATAAAAAAAATCGTTTTCCAAAGAGCCGCTTTTATTTCCTCTTTCTTTTATATAATCAGCAATATTTTAGAATTCCAATTAATTTTTACTCCAATTCAAAAAGAACTACCAGAAGCCATTTCTGAAATTATCTGTAAAATGTTGTAAAGACTGGGATTAGGTTGAGGATCTTTATTAACTAGCAAGTGATAAGAAATAAATTATTTGTACTTAATAATTTGACATGGTTGTAAACCCATTGTAGCAATGTAGTGAGAATATTCACCTGTTTCAGATCACGTGATGGGGCTATTGATATGGAGTATAGGGATAAGTTCTTTATACATTTCCCCTATTTTCCTAAAAAGTTATGTTTTGAAATAATAAAAATCTTATGCCATTTTCATCTCCTAATTCCTTTATGTAAACCTTTTATTAACTGCCTTATTTTTCTTTCATTTCCAATATTATTTTTTCATTGTCACAATTTAATGACCTCCTACCAGTTGCAGAATCCAAAAGCGTATCAAATATAGTCGCCGGTTTCGCCGGTTTCTACCGGCGACTAATAAGCAAGAATAAAAAGTGCGCATTTTAGTGGCAGGGGCCAGTTTCGCATTTGGCCCGGGTACGTTTTTTAAATAAAATAGACATATGTACTTTACAGGCATATATATTCAACTGGTTATTTATGATGTTTATAGAACTAAGGATTCCTGCGTACGAGTGATTATTGTGTAAAATAAATATGTGCATGTATCAATTTTCCTAGCTCCATGTAGACGGCCGGGTCTAAAACTTTACCTGAGGTAACGGAAGTCAGACGAATTGGAAACGGTCCTCCATCCATCCAGATTCAGCTCAAATTAGCGGAAAAAGTAAACGGTTATGTGATACTTTTCTTCCCACCATTATTTTCGTCTGGCCACATGCTTTAAAAATATGCATGTGTTTTAGGTCAGTCATATGCAGATAATACGGTACAGGTCGCGCAAGGAGTGCATTTTGGGCCATTTTTGTCTAAAAATTTAGTGTCCTGAAACCTGCGTTTTACTCGTTTTTATCACAGAAGCAACAGAATCGACAGACTGAAAATGTCACATAATGAAGTGCTATGTCTATGCGAGACATTCGCTCAACAATTGCCTTGAATTTGTCGAAATTGGATTTTTTATGATTTTTTTCGCACTGGTATCAGCGCAGAGTTGAGTTTTCAAATTTACTGTCCCTTGCCCCCATTTCTCTTGGAAGTGAAGTATCCTATGAAGATTCGCTGAATTCAAGCGGGTGGTTCCTGAGAAATGTCCCGAACAAGAACTGCAGACCAGACGGACAGAAGAAATGGTGGCTATATGCTTTCCAATTCGGGAAGCATAATAAACTTGTGAAAAAAAAAATGACATTTTTACATTTTCGGCAGAGGTAGAATTTAAATTAGTGCATGTTTTCGGTTTAGTTTCGGTTTGACATTCGTATTCGTTTCGACGTATATATGTGGAATGGCCCATTGATAATAATGCATTCTAAGTTCCGGTTCCTGTTTGGAGTATTATGTGAAAAGGCCTTAAAAGTTAGTTCCTCAAGAATGTTTATGATCTGAGCCCGAGTCATTTTACAAACATAACCAAATGTGTGTACGCAGGTGCGAGTTTTTGGGTGGGCTGACGGATTGCATGGTTAAAGTATAGACCAATCATTGGCAATATTTTAAAGTACTAAAAACAGATTTACATGTATAGAGAGAAATGCATGTAGACACAAACATTCGCATTAAACGAGTAAATTCACATATATAACCCATTAATCATCAAGATACAAATGTACATGCGTTTCGAAAATCAGCAAATCGAGGCAATATACAATGCATTTACATGTTTACTTATACGATCTAAACTGACGAACCTGTTGGTGCTGTTTTTACTACTTTTCGTCTAAAAACATCTGAAAAGAATACCATTAAAATTGTTTTCATAAAATTGTAGTAGGAAATGTGTTTAGGCTACATAGAACCCATTAATTTAAGTAAAAATCAAAAGTTCACTTGGTCATTACCAGATGTTTCATCTTTATGGTCATTTTCCGTACAACTGAATAAAATAAATACATTTTTTTCAGCAAAAAGAAACCGAAAACAAAAGAAAAAGTTTAAAAAAAAAAGAGAAATGTGCCGCCAGCTGGGTTTGAACTTACGACTAAAAGGTTACTCGGACACCGCTGTATCACTCGCAGTACTGAAACTAACGGGGCAGTTGACAAACAAGCTTGTCAGGTGAGGTTCTCGCAAAAATGGTAAGATGCCAATTTGGCAGCTTTCACAGGGGCCGAGTTCGGACTTGGAGCCAAAGACTTCAGTGTTCAATTATTGCGGTGTTAGCTTTTAAACATTTTTAAATGAAATTCAGTAACTAGGAAATGTTTGGATCTAAAGTCCTCTGATTGGCGGAGGTTGATCATATCCTGAAGATGACGTATTGCTTTTGAGATCATTAGGTCGTGGTTACAGTGACCTGGACCAGGAAAACAGTTTCCAGACTATATCCAAAGAAAGCTTGGGCCTAGGATCTCTTAACTTGATACGAAGGTTGGCCAACAGAATGATGACCCCTAACAGGTCACAGTGATCTGCATCTCGATTATAGCACAACCTACCATATAACCAGAAACATAGATAACATGTTTTATCTTGCCTCCTACACGTTTCTTGCATTTCTATTGGTCAATAGACGTCACGTGGAGACAGGATATATTCCATATCCTGCTAGTACATTTCAGATATGAATTTTGATTTAAAAAAATGGCTGCCGCTTTGTTAATTTACAAAACATTAGATTATGGCATGTAAGTAAAGGGTAGTCGGCAAAATAAAATCGTTACACAGCTTGTTGGTGACAGGATACGGGATATACGCTGTCTCGAAAATCCATATGGATTTCCTCGACATCGTATATCCCGTATCCTGTCACCAACAAGCAGTGTAACTAATAATGTCCCTGATATAACTTTAAAAGGAGAAACACTGGACCTCTGCTATGTTTCTTTTTAAACGAAGCCTACTTGTTATTTCTGATGTTTGTCCTCTGTCCTCAAAAGTGATTATTTTTAACCCGGGACACGCTGAAGATTGTTTGATTATTACTTATACTGAGCTAAACGTTAATCATGGGCGTCTGCAAAAACGATGTAGGTATTTTGCGCTTTAACTTCTGTAACTTTTATATTTGATTTTTTTTTGTTGTCTACCTGAAGGAAATAGTTATTAAACAATAGCATTTTATTATGAGACAAATGCAGTGATTGTTGGATTATGTGTACGGTAAATGCTTTACTGAAGACGATAATAAAATGGCACAATTGATTAATAGAACAGAGCAAGTTTTTAACCGTCTAAAGTAAAGTAAAATCTTGTTTGTTTCCTCGTCATTTTCAACGTAGTTCTTGTTTCTCTATGAATTATCTCTCTGAAAATAGATGAACGCTTCATCAGGCATATGAAATGATCGAAAACATGTACACAACTGATCAATACAAGATTTGATTTATTTTCTATACGAACGGCTTAAATGAATGAAATAGCAATGCATTGTTTTAAGGGAGTAAAAATTAACGAAATATAACTATACTGATTGAAAGAGTTAACCCGCTTGTGATTGTTTTGGTATACTGTTCAGTACGATATGTGTGGTGGAGCTACATCCGTTTACTGGTCAGTTTTTACTAACTAATATTTAGGTGATGATATTGCTCGATATTCATTTTTGCTATAAATTGTGTTTTTCTTTTGTTTACAATGTCCGCAAAAACATGTCTAATGTTAAGCGAACATAAAAATGTAAAAATGCAATATATTAGAAATGGCGGGATCAGTATAATGATATAGAACGTTCTAAAGTTATTCTGTTTGAGGTTCTAATGACCTTCTATGACGGAGAAGACTTTGCAAGTAAGACACAGAACGGCATCCACTTGATTGCGTCGCGTAGCGACCCACTCGAAAGTTCGTTACGTTAGGTTTTCTGCCAATTTTCTGAAACAAACCCGAATAATTCTATAAAAATACACAGGTATGCTTTGTTTAAAGAGGTAGCCCTTTAGATAAGAAATGTTTTAAAAATTACTTGTTTCAATTAAGCAATATGTATGATGCGATATTGTCAAAAACTGACAAAAAATTCCTTCCCCCGCCGGACTGTACAGAAGTGTTTGAATATACGGCACAAATCTCAGATAAATGGATACATGTGCTAAGAAACGGAGACATTTGCGCTCCTTTAAATCATACTTACAAGACCGGATATTTACACAAACGTCCATATTTCTCCATCTATTCTGCGTAAAATTCACCGCTCAAACAACGTTGGAACCTCTTTACCTGATAAAGCTCTGTGCGCGAAGGTAACTGTTGCTGTATCACCAAAAAGTCATCTTGAGTAGTCCCGTTCATGTGAGTGTTTCTTTTATTAGTTCAGCAAAGAACAGAACAGAACAGAACGGAACAGTAGGACTAATATTGCAAGTTGCAATTCAATGCAACAAGTGAACAATTATTGTTTTTAGTTAAAAACTGGTAAAGGTCACATACTAGACGATCAAGGCAATTGTTGATTTAGCCGCGGGCTACTTTTCGCCATAATCAATATGATTGGCCGACAGTGACTGTATACATGTATTATGGATATTGTGTAGTCAACATGTTTTACCTGATGCGAAGTCTAGGAGGCCCGTCTATACGAAAGCGATTAAAAACGTAATTTGGCACTCTCAAATGAGTAAAACGAACTACGTGTTTTTAAAACTGCTATATACATCCTTTTTTGTCTTTATTGATTGTGATCACATACTGAATTGATTATAGAATTGAATAATTTGAAACTAGTCCGTATCAATATAAATATGCTCATGAAATTGCCAAATACGGCAATCGATATTCTAAACATTGTCATTAAGTGTTTTTTTGTTGTTTTTTTGTTGTTAGTTGTTGAAAGGTAGGTAGTTACAAAATAAAGTTTGAAAATAAACGATTTCAGACATACATTAATTTGTGCCGCACCATGAGAAAACCAACATAGTGCGTTTGCAACCAGCATGGATCCAGACCAGCCTGCGTATCCGTGCAGTCTGGTCAGAATCCATGTTGGTCGCTTTCAAAGCCTATTGCAATTAGAGAAACCGTTAGCGAACGGTCGCATAGCCACTTTGTTGGTTTTCTCATGGTGCGGCTCAATTTTGTTTTTCTCTGAGTTTTGAAAAGGGAGGAGCAGTGAATTAGTGTCATAAAAGCAGAGGATATGACAGAAAGGCTCAGCCATTTAAGCATTCCAGAAGAGTCTCTCTCTCTCTCTCTCTCTCTCTCTCTCTCTCTCTCTCTCCTTCTTCTTCTTTGTTATTGTAAAATCAAAGTTATCATCACGATGAGTGTGTTAGAGAAGTTAACAGTTAACATTTTCAGAGAAACTTTGGACACTGAAGTCAAACGTTTTAAAGGGAGATAATTAGAATAAACATCGTATTACAGTATCATAAGGAAATTCTAGGAAAATATAAGAAAAAATGCATTATTATCATGTTTCATCTCAAAACGTTGATCCACAACAAGGATCTTAGTTTTCAATGCACCGGCTTTCACACCGCACAATAACCCATTGCTTTCATATACTACATACTTCAACACCGTTATTTACTGTTGTCAAACCTATGACAAAATTCACGACGTCTCTTTACAAGACAATTGTCACTCTACGGGCCTCACAGGTAAACAACACACGTGACCTTCAGTATTTTACCGCGGCGTGCTTTATTTTGCAGTAATGGCGTTCGTACGTGTTTGCTGTGTGTTGGTGTTTGTGTTCTTTGTCTACGGTCACCAGGTACAGGCAGAGACGTTTACCACGGGCGGGGGTATGTAATACCTTTTTTGCTTACTTACTGGTTTGTTTTTTCTTCTTTAACTTTTGGGGTGTGGGACCTGGCTTTTCAGAATGAAATAACCAGGTCTAGGATTTTGTCGGTTTTACAGATAATCTGTAAGGCCAGAGTTTTTTTTTATTTTTTCATTTGTTACTCGGATTCTGGGCAGAAGGAGGGAAGAAAATTAGGCATTAAAACAAGAGACTGTGAATGATCAAAAGCTTTATCGGATGACTCCTTTGTTTGACAGCACTTTGTTGCTCCTAAACAGGCTGGTAACATTGCTCGATCAGGCTTTTGACATAAAAACTAATATTTCATGAAAAATAATGAACATATTTCTTTCAAACTTGGTCCATTTATTAAGCATAACATATGATGCATATTAAGTTAGAAATAACTTTGTTGTTTTCAGTTTTCTTAGAATTACTTCCCTTTTTCAGACTTTTAGGATGCATAATTTTTGAAGTCCAAAAAAATTAGGTTTTAATGCAATGTTAAAACAGAAAAGGGTTCAATGGCTTTCTATTGCTCCAAACTTGTGTGCCAATACCTTTAAATATTCTATATATTTAGGGTTTAAATACTTTGTTTCTAGTGCAGATGTATTATACAGTTATAACAATTTTTTACAACTAACATTTTTCTATAATGTTGTACAGTAAGTGAATGCACAGTAAAGTACTAGCGCAAGAATTTAGAGCATTAGAAAGCCAATTTGAACCTTTTTTTGTTTTAAACTTAGCATTAGAACATAATTATTTATTTGGACTTCAAAAATTATGCATCATAAAAAGTCTGAAAAGGGGAAATAATTCTACCAAAACTGAAGGCAACCAAGTTATTGTTATTTTTTATTTGTATCATGTGTAATGCTTAATAAATGGACCAAGTTTGAAAGAAATATCTTCATTCTTTTTTCAAGAAATATTAGTTTTTATGTAGAAAGCCCGATCGGGCAATGTTACCAGCCTGCTAAACAGGTCCCAGAAAAGTCACAAATTAGCTATATAGCTAAATCAAGCTATAGCTAGAAATAGATACAAAACCAATACAAAACCAATACCAGTATTAACGCATACCTCCAAAAGGTTTGTAAGATGAAAGACAATAACACCAAACCAAGATCTTTGTAGTCACATTTTCAATAACTGTGGCAGTATTTTGCGATAAATCATCATGACAAACTTATAAATGACTAATCGCAGAACTTCGCAACATGTATTGAAACTGAAACTGCATAGCTCTCCATTCTTTGTGATTGTCTTTTGTATAATAAACCATTTGATATTCACCTATTTTGAACAATTGTAAATGTAGATTTTGCTATATAGCTAATTTGTGACTTTTCTGGGACCTGCTAAATGGGTCACCTCAATAATATACCTCTTCCAGACAGGTCTAAAAAAAGGTGGATTCACCAAAAAAGTGAGGGGTATGGGGACCGCTAAGGTCCCAATCGGATCTGGGGGCAGAGCTCCTCCCCCCGGCTAAAAAATATTTTTAAACTTTTATTGCTGATATTACTGACTGAAATCTATAATGAATGGTAATTGAAGAAACCTTATAAATATATGTTTACAAATTGTAAGTCATATATAGTCTATCTATAACGTATTTATTATAAGTGTTAAATATTTAGAGACAAGTCCTCGCACACATTTTACATTTCGGTAAAGATTTTCACCGGTTTTTACTGAATCATTATCAGGCCTGGGGTCAATTACTTTAAAATGTAATTAATTAAATTACAATTACATTGAGAAATATCCAATTGAATTACAATGATTCATTATTAACTAAAACAGGCCTTTTTTTCATCAATTTGGGAATGCCACCGACACCGGTGGAATTGGGAAAACGCTCACGGAATTTGTCTTAATTGGGACAATTTGCAAATTACCAAAATCTACGTAAATGTATTTTTGTGTGAAATATTAATGAATTGCACAAAACCCAGACCCCTAGCTCAGAGGTCAAGGTCACAATTGGAGGTCAAAGGTCCAGTCCATAACTCTCACACCCATGAAAGGATTTTAATATTACTTGGCACAAATGTTCCCCATGATGAGACGACATGTCGTGCACAAAACCCGGACCCCTAGCTCAAAGGTCAGGGTCACAATTGGAGGTCAAAGGTCAACAGGGTTTTTTTCCTGTCCGATCCATAACTCTCCCATCCATGAAGAGATTTTAATATTACTTGGCACAAATTGTTCCCCATGATGAGACGACGTGTCAAACGCAAAACCTAGACCCCTAGCTTAAAGGTCAAGGTCACAATTGGAGGTCAAAGGTCAACAGGGCTTTTTTCCTGTCCGGTCCATAACTCTGCCATCCATTAAGGGATTTTAATATTACTTGGCACAAATGTACCTCATAATAAGACGATGTGTCATGCACAACTTTCAGGATCCTAGCTTAAAGGTCAAGGTCACACTTAGCAGTCAAATGTTAACATAGAATGAACAGGGTCTGTTTCGTGTCCAGTCCATAACTCTAACATTCATTAAGGGATTTTAATATTACTTGGCACAAAGGTCCCCCTTGATGAGACAACGTGTCCCGGACCCTTAGCTCAAAGGTCAAGGTCACAATTGGAGGTCAAAGGTCAATAGGGTTTTTTTCCTGTTCGATCCAGAACTCTGTCATCCATCAAGGGATTACAATATTACTTGGCATAAATGTTCCCCATGATGAGATGACGTGTTATGCGCAACACCCATTACCCTAGCTTAAAGGTCAAGGTCACACTTTAAGATCAAAGGTCAGAAGGATTTTTTTCCTGTCCAGTCTATAACTTTGTCATGCAAAACAGGATTTAGATATCAGTTGGCACAAGTAATCCCCTGGATGAGACAACATGTTATGCGCAAAACCCAAGCCCAGGGTCTAATGTCAAGGTCACACTTAGAGACCAAAGGTCAGACACAAGAATAACTTTGTCTGGAGCATTTCTTCTTCATGCATGGAGGGATTTTGATGTAACTTGGCACAAAATTGACCCCGCCCTAGGGGTCACTTGATTTTACATAAGAAAATCTTCAAAAATTTTCTAAAAATAAACCAGAAGGCCTAGAGCTTAGATATTTGACGTGTAGCATTACCTAGTGGACCTCTACAAAATTTGTTCAAATCATGACCCCCGAGGTCAAAATTGTCCCCGCCCCAGGGGTCACTTGATTTTACATAGGAAAATCTTCAAAAATTTTCTAAAAATAAACCAAAAGGCCTAGATCTTAGATATTTGACATGTAGCATTGCCTAGTAGATTTCTACAAAATTTATTCAAATCATGACCCCCGGAGTCAAATTGACCCGGCTCCATGGGGTTACTTGATTGTACATAGAAAAATCTTCAGAATTTTCTAAAAATAAACCAGAAGGCCTAGAGCTAAGATATTTGACATGTAGCATTGCCTAGTGGACCTCTACAAAAAATTTTCAAATCATGACCCCGCCCCAGGGGTCACTTGATTTTACATGGAAAAATCTTTAAAAATTTTCTAAAAATAAACCAGAAGGCCTAGATCTTAGATATTTGACATGTAGCTTTGCGTAGTAGACTTCTACAAAATTTGTTCAAATCATGACCCCCAGGGCCAAATTGACCCCGCCCGATGGGGTTACTTGATTGTACATAGAAAAATCTTCAAAATTTTCTAAAAATAAACCAGAAGGCCTTGAGCTTAGATATTTGACATGTAGCATTGCCTAGTGAACCTCTACAAAAGTTGTTCAAATCTTGACTCCCCAGGGTCAAATTAACCTAGCCCCAGGGGTTACTTGATTGTACATAGGGAAATCTTCATAAATTTTCTAAAAATAAACCAGAAGGTCTAGATCTTAGATATTTGATATGTAACATTTCCTAGTAGACTTCTACAAACTTTGTTCAAATCATGACCCCCGGGGTAAAATTGGCCCCGCCCCAGGGGTTACTTGATTGTACATTGGAAAATCTTCCAAAAAATTTCTAAAAATCATCAGTTTGACATTTGAAACATGTAGCTCATATTATTCTGGTGAGCGATCCAGGGTCATCATGACCATCTTGTTTAAACTAAAGCTGTTGTTTTCTGTTGTTTGTTATATTGAATCATCTTTAAATGTAATGCTGTTGTTTTTTATTTTTTTTTTTTCAAACAAATGCTGTTGTTTTCTATTGTTTTGAAATTGTATCACTATTAAAACTAATATTGTTGTTTTCTGTTATTCTTTTAACTAATGCTGTTGTTTTCTGTTGCTTTTCAGATTTGTCATCTTTAAAATTATTGCTGTTGTTTTCTATTGTTTTCCACATTGTAATATCTTTAAATCCAATCCTTTTGTTTTCATTTGCTTTTCTAAACAAATGCTGCTGTTGTCCGTTGTTTTTATGCCCCCCTTTGAAAAAGGAGGGGTATATTGTTTTGCAGATGTCGGTCTGTCGGTCGGTCGGTCGGTCGTAATGTAGACCTATCCGTTTCCGGATGATAACTCAAGAACGCTTGGGCCTAGGATCACGAAAGTTGATAGGGAGGTTGGTCATGACCAGCAGGTGACCCCTATTGATTTTGAGGTCAGTATGTCAAAGGTCAAGGTCACAGTGACCAGGAACAGTAAAATGGTTTCCAGGCAATAACTCAAGAACACTTGGGCCTAGTGTCAGGAAAATTGATAGTTAGGTTGGCCATGACCAGCAGATGACCCCTATTGATTTTGAGGTCAGTATGTTAAAGGTCAAGGTCACAGTGACCCTGAACAGTAAAACAGTTTCCAGATGATAACTCAAGAACGCTTAGGCCTAGGATCACGAAAGTTGATAGGGAGGTTGGTCATGACCAGCAGGTGACCCCTATTGATTTTGAGGTCATTAGGTCAAAGGTCAAGGTCACATTGGCCAGGAACAGTTAAATGGTTTCTGATCTTTTTGTCCAAAACCATAGGGCCTAGGGCTTTGATATTTGGTATGTAGCAAAATCTAGTGGTCCTCTACCAAGATTGTTCAGATTATTTCCCTGGCGTCAAATATGGCCCCACCCCTAGGGTCACATGGTTTATATAGCCTTATATAGGAAAAAACTTTGAAAAACCTCTTGTCCAAAACCACAGGGCCTAGGGCTTTGATATTTTGTATATGACATCATCTAGTGATCCTCTACTAAGATTATTCAAATTATTCCCCAAGGGTCAAATATGGCTCCGCCCTGTGGGTCACATGGTTTACATATACTTATTTACAGTGTGCATATAATTTCTGTTCCTTGTGCAATTACTAAATGCATCAAGGGGGGCATTTCGTGTTCGACGAGCTCTTGTTCAGATTGTTTCATCTTTAAAACTAATGCTGTTGTTTTCTGTTGTTCTTCATATTGTATCATTTTTGAAACTAATGCTCTTCTCTTTTGTTCTTTTTTAAACAAATGCTGTTTTTTTCTGTTCTTTTCTTTTAAATTAAAGCTGTTGTTTTCCATATTATATCATACTTATTGCTGTTGGTTTCTCTTGTTTTTCAGGTTGTGTTATCTTTAAAACTAATGCTGTTGTTTTTCTGTTCTTTTTATGCCCCCGAAGGGAGGCATATTAGTTTTCAACTGTCAATCTGTTCGTTCGTTCGTTCGTTCGTCCGTTAGTCACAACGTTAACTTTTTTGCATGAAGGCACTTTACTCGTGAACCACTGCACCCAGGACCTTCAAACTTCACGTGCTGATAGTACTTATTGAGTACACCACCGCTACTGACTTTGGGGTCTCTAGGTCAAAGGTCAAGGTCACAGGGGCCAACGTTAACTTTTTGCATGAAGGCACTTTACTCGCGAACCAATGCACCCAGGACCTTCTAACTTCACATGCTGATAGTACTTATTGAATACACTACCCTTACTGACTTTGGGGTCACCAGGTCAAAGGTCAAGGTCACAGGGGCCAATGTTAACTTTTTGCATGAAGGCACTTTACTCGGAACCACTGCACCCAGGACCTTCAAACTTCACGTGCTGATAGTACTTATTGAGTACACCACTCCTACTGACTTTGGGGTCAACAGGTCAAAGGTCAAGATCACAGGGGCCAATGTTAATTTTTTGCTTGAAGGCACTTTTCTTGCGAACCACTTCACCCAGGACCTTCAAACTTTACATGCTGATAGTACTTTATGAGTACACCAATCCTACTGGCTGTGGGGTCACCAGGTTGAAAGTCAAGGTCACAGGGGCCAACGTTAACTTTTTGCATGAAGGCACTTTACATGCAAACCACTTCATTCAGGACCTTCAAACTTCACATGCTGATAGTAATTATTGAGTACACCACCCCTACTGACTTTGGGGTCACCAGGTCAGAGGTCAAGGTGCTGCGGGGGCATTTGTCACCGTTAATGACAGCTCTTGTTTAAACTAAATCTGTTGTTTTCTGTTGTTTGCCGTACTGTATCACCTTTAAATCTAATGCTGTTTTTTTTTCCAGATCTTACTAAACAAATGCTTTCGTTGTCTGTTGTCTTTCAGATTGTTTCATCTTTAAAACTAATGCTGTTGTTTTATGTTCTGTTTTAAACAAATGCTGTTGTTTTCTGTTGCTTTTCAGATTTATAATTTTAAAAACTATTGCTGGTGTTTTCTTTTCTTTTTTAAACTAAAGCTGTTGTTTACTGTTGTTTTCCATATTGTATCATCTTTAAATCTAATGCTGTTGTTTTCATTTCTTTTTTAAACAAATGCTGTTGCTTTCTGTTGTTTTTCAGATTGTATCATCTTTAAAACTAATGCTTTTGTTTTCTGTCGTTTGTCAGATAGTATCATCTTTAAAACTAATGCTGTTGTTTTCTGTTCTTTTTTTAAAACAAATGCTGTTGTTTTTCAGATTATATCATCTTCAAAACTAATACTATTGCTTTCTGTTCTTTTTTAAACAAATGCTGTTGTTTTCTGTTGCTTTTCAGATTTATAATTTTAAAAACTATTGCTGTTGTTTTCTTTTCCTTTTTAAACTTAAGCTGTTGTTTTCCATATTGTATCATCTTTAAATCTAATGCTGTTGTTTTCATTTCTTTTTTAAACAAATGCTGTTGCTTTCTGTTGTTTTTCAGATTGTATCATCTTTAAAACTAATGGTTTTATTTTCTGTTGTTTCTCAGATAGTATCATCTTTAAAACTAATGCTGTTGTTTTCTCTTTTTTTTTTTAAACAAATGCTGTTGTTTTTCAGATTATATCATCTTTAAAACTAATATTATTGTTTTCTATTCTTTTTCAAAACAGTGCTGCTGTTGTCTGTTGTTTTTCAGATTGTTTCATTTTTAAAACTAATACTGTTGTTTTGTATTATTTTTTTTAAACAAATGCTGTTGTTTTTTTATTGTCTTTCAGATTTTATCATCTTTAAAACTAATACTGTTCTCTTTTATTCTTTTTTTTCTTAGTTGTTTTTCATATTGTATCATCTTTAAAATTAATGCTTTTGTTTTCTGTGTTTTCTCAAATTGTATCATCGTTAAAATTAATATTGTTGTTTTCTGTTCTTTTTCTTAAACAGATGTTGTTGTCTTTCAGATTGTATTTTATTTAAAACTGATGTTGTTTTCTGTTCTTTTTTAAACTAAAGCTGTTGTTTTCTGTTGTTTGTTATATTGAATCATCTTTAAATATAATGCTGTTGTTTTTTATTCTTTTTTTCAAAGAAATGCTGTTGTTTTCTATTGTTTTGAAATTGTATCATCTTTAAAACTTATATTGTTGTTTTCTTTTATTTTTTAACAAATGCTGTTGTTTCCTGTTGTTTTTCAGATTATCATCTTTAAAACTATTGCTGTTGTTTTCTGTTCTTTTTTAAACAAATGCTGTTGTTGTCTGTTGTTTTTCAAATTGTGTCAACTTTATAACTAACGCTGTTGTTTTCTGTTATTTTTTAAACTAAATCTGTTGTTTTCCATATTGTATCATCTTTAAAATGGTTGCTGTTGTTTTCTGTTGTTTTTTCGGATTGTATCATGGTGACCACAGACTCTGGAAAACAGGGAAAAGGGCTAAAAGTATCCCAGTATGGAAAATTCAGGGAATTTGAAAATTTTGAAAGAAATCAGGGAATTATCAGGGAATTTTTCAAAAATTGATTTTTTTTTAAAACACTATAATTATGTCTTCGCTACTGGTGGTTGTAATTAGTTGTAATAGTGTATTGATATATCATAACATGCTCTTTATGTGTTGTATATGTTGCAGCTTAGCTTTTTAGGGTATTAGTTATCATTTGGCAGAATGCATGCTACTTTTTTGTTTCATAACTGAAACATTGTACTGTAGAAAGTAATATGGTAGTAGATAACACTTAGTTTCATATTAATGGCGACTTCATTAATTGTAAACTGTTAAACTTAGATTTCTCTTTTGAAAACTAAAGCTGTGTTTTCTCTGTTTTCCTTTTGTATCATCTTTAAATCTGAATGCTGTTGTTTCATTTCCTTTTTTAAACAAATGCTGTTTGCTTTCTGGTGTTTTTTCAGATTGTATTCTTTTTAAAACTAATTCTTCTATTTTCTGTTGTTTATCAGGACGTTATCATCTTTGAACTAATGTATTGTTTCTGTTCTTTTTTTTTTTAAACAATATGGCTGTTGTTTTTGCGATTATATCGTCTTTAAAACTAATACTATTGCTTTCTGTTCTTTTTTAAACGAATACTGTTGTTGTCTGTTGTTTTTAAAAGACTGTATAATTATGTCTTGGCTGTGGTGGTTTCTTTCTTTATAATAGTTTACATTTATTTATAAAAATACAGATAGTATACTTAGTAAAATGCACTCACTGTTTGATAATTTAAAACCGTTATTCATCAACTATAATAAGAGATAGGTTTGTTGTTTCTTTAATGGAGAGAAACCTAAATGGAGTGAGCAACATTGGCCCCAGAGCTCAAAGACTTATATATTGTACTTTGTTTCAGGTGTTCTGGTCCAGTTCTCAGTTTCATAACTGTTAAACTTAGATTTCTTTTTAAAGTAAAGCTGTTGTTTTCTCTTGTTTTCCTTATTGTATCATCTTTAAATCTAATGCTGTTGTTTAATTTCTTTTTTAAACAAAATGCTGTGTTTTCTGTTGTTTTTTGATTGTAATGCATCTTTAAAATTAATGCTGTGATTTCTGTACCTTTTTAAATAAATCGCTGTTGTTGTCTGTTATTTTTTTCAGATTGTTTCATCTTTAGAAACTAAAGCTGTTCTTTTCTGTTGTTTTTCAGGTTGATTCATTTTTAAAGCTAATGCAATTCTTTTCTGTTCTTTTTTTAAATAAATGCTGTTGTTGAAATTGTTCCATCTTTAAAACAAATGCGTTGTTCTTCAACTTTCTTTATCTTTAACTAATGCTGTTGTTTTTTTTTTGTTTTTTTTTTTTAACTCGATGTGGTTTTCTGTTGTTCTTAAAATTATTCATCTTTAAAATTAAGATGGTTGTTTTCTTTTCTTTTTTGAAAACATAATGCTGTTGTTGTCTGTTGTTTTTCAGACTGTATCATTTTTAAGACTAATGCCATTGTTTTCTTTTCTTTTTTAAACAACAGCTTGTTTACTGTTCTTTTCCATATTGTATCATCTTTAAATCTAATACTGTTGTTTTCATTTCTTTTTTAAACAATTGCTGTTGCTTTCTGTTGTTTTTCAGATTGTTCATCACAAACTAATTCTTTTTATTTTTTGTAGTTTCTCAGGACAGTATCTTCTTTAAAAACTAATGCTGTTTGTTTTCTGTTCTTTTTTTTAAACAAATGCTGTTGTTTTTCAGATTATGTCATCTTTAAAACTAATACTATTGCTTTCAGTTCTTTTTTAAACAAATGCTGTTGTTGTCTGTTGTTTTTAAAAGACTGTATAATTATGTCTTGGCTACTGGTGGTTTCTCTTCTTTTTAATAGTTACATTTATTTTATATAATACAGAATAGTATACTTAGTAAATGCACTCACTGTTTGATTATTTTAAAACTGTTATTCATCAACTATAAGAGATATGTTTTTGTTTCTAAAATGAGAGAAAACTAAAATGGAGAATTGAGCAACATTGCCCAGAGCTCAAATACTAATACATTGTACTTTTGAATTTTAGGTTGTCCGAGTCCAGTTTCTTCAAGTTCATAGTTTGTAATAGTGTATTGATTATATCATAACATGCTCTTTGCATGTGCTTAGCTTTGTTGAGTTATGTATGTATATGTTGTTGCTTAGCTTTTTAGGATATTTAGTTACATTTGCAGATGCATGCTACTTTTTTGTTTCATATACTTAAAACATTGTACTGTGAACAGTAATATGGTTGTAAGTTAAACACTTAGTTTCATATTAATGGGACTTCATTAATTATAACTGTTAATCTTAGATTTCTTTTTAAATTAAAGCTGTTGTTTTCTCTTGTTTTCCTTATTGTATCATCTTTAAATCTAATGCTGTTGTTTTAATTTGTTTTTTAAACAAATGCTGATGTTTTCTATTGTTTTTCTGATTGTATCATCTTTAAAATTAATGCTGTTGATTTCTGTACCTTTTGAAACAAATGCTGTTGTTGTCTGTTATTTTTTCAGATTGTTTCATCTTTAGAACTAAAGCTGTTCTTTTCTGTTGTTTTTCAGGTTGTATCATTTTTAAAGCTAATGCAATTCTTTTCTGTTCTTTTTTTAAATAAATGCTGTTGTTGTTGAAATTGTTCCATCTTTAAAACAAATGCTGTTGTTCTTCGAATTCTATCATCTTTAACTAATGCTGCTGTTTTTTGTTAAACAAATGATGTGGTTTTCCGTTGTTTCTTAAATTATATCATCTTTAAAACTAATACTATTGCTTTCTGTTCTTTTTTAAACAAATGCTGTTGTTGTCTGTTGTTTTTAAAAGACTGTATAATTATGTCTTGGCTACTGGTGGTTTCCTCTTCTTTATAATTGTTACATTTATTTTATATAATACGGAATAATTGATAGTAAATGCATCACTGCTTATTTGATAATTTTAAAACTGTTATTTATTCAACTATAAGAGAATATGCTGTTGTTGTTATTATGTCTTGGGCTACTGGTGGTGTTTACTTCTTTTTAATGGTTACATTATTTTATATATACAGAATAGTATACTTTGTAAATGCACTCACTGTTTGATTATTTTAAAAAACTGTTATTTCATCAACTATTAAGAGATATGTTTTTGTTCTAAAATGGAAGAGAAAACTAAATGGAATTGGAGGCAACCATTGCCCCAGAGCTCAAATTACTAATACATTGTTTCTTTGTATTAAGGTGTCCAGGTCCAGTTTTTCAAGTTCATAGTTGTATAGTGTATTGAGTATATCATAACATGCTCTTTGCATGTGCTTACCCTTAGGTTGTATGTATTGTCTATGTTGTAGGCTTAGCTTTTTAGGATATTGTTACCATTGGCCAGAAGCATGCTACTTTTTTGTTTGAAACTAGAGAATTGTACTGGTAGAAATGTTAATTTTTTAAATTTTGGTAGTAGGTATGACTTAGTTTTCATATAATAGGATTCATTAATTATATACCTGTTTAAAACTTGTTTTCTTTTTAAATTAAAGCAGTGTTTTTCTCTTGTTTTCCTTATTGTATCATCTTTAAAATCTAATGCTGTTGTTTTAATTTATTTTTTAAACAAATGCTGTGTTTTCTGTTGTTTTCTGGATTGTATCATCCCCCCCTTTCAACAATTAATGCTGTTGATTTCTGTACTTTTTTAAACAAATGCTGTTGTTGTCTGTTATTTTTTCAGATTGTATCATCTTTAGAACTAAAGCTGTTCTTTTCTGTTGTTTTTCAGGTTGTATCATTTTTAAAGCTAATGCAATTCTTTTCTATTCTTTTTTTAAATAAATGCTGTTGTTGTTGAAATTGTTCCATCTTTAAAACAAATGCTGTTGTTCTTCAAATTCTATCATCTTTAACTAATGCTGTTAGTTTTTTGTTAAACAAATGATGTGGTTTTCTGTTGTTTCTTAAATTATATCATCTTTAAAACTAATGCTGTTGTTTTCTGTTCTTTTTTTTAAACAAATGCTGTTGTTTTTCAGATTATGTCATCTTTAAAACTAATACTATTGCTTTCTGTTCTTTTTTAAACAAATGCTGTTGTTGTCTGTTGTTTTTAAAAGACTGTATAATTATGTCTTGTCTACTGGTGGTTTCTCTTCTTTATAATAGTTACATTTATTTTATATAATACAGAATGATATACTTAGTAAATGCACTCACTGTTTGATAATTTTAAAACTGTTATTCATCAACTATAAGAGATATGTGCCTTGTTGTCTGTTGTTTTAAAAGACTTGTATAATTATGTCTGGTACTGGTGGTTCCCTTTCCCCCCCCCCCCCCCCTTTTTAATAGTTACATTTATTTTTTATAATACAGAATAGTATACTTAGTTAATGCCACTCACGGTTTGATTATTTTAAAAAAACCTGTTATCTTCAACTCTATAAGAGATTTGTTTTTTGTTTTCTAAAATGGAGAGAAAAACTAAAATGGAATTGAGCTATCCATTGCCCCGAGTCAAATACTAAACTTAGTACTTTTGATTTTAGGTGTCCAGTCCAGTTTCTCAAGTTATAGTTGTAATAGTGTATTGATATATTGCATACATGCTCTTTGCAGGTGCTTACCTTAGGTTGTAATGTTATTGTCTATGTTGTAGCTTAGCCTATAATAATTAGGATATTAGTTACCTTTGGGCAGAATGCTGCTACCTTTTTTTGTCTGATAAAACTTAAACATTGTACTGTAGGAAAAAGTAATATGGTAGTAGGTAACACTTAGTTTCATATTAAGGGACTTCATTAATTATAACTGTTAAACCTAGATTTCTTTTTAAATTAAAGCTGTTGTTTTCTCTTGTTTTCCTTTTGAATCATCTTTTAATCTAATTGCTGTATGTTTAATTATTTTTAAACAATTGCTGATGTTTTCTGTTGTTTTTCTGATTGTATCATCCCCCCCCCCCCCCCCCCCCCCCATTAAAATTAATGCTGTTGATTTTCTGTACTTTTTAAACAAATGCTGTTGTTGTCTGTTATTTTACGATGTATCATCTTTAGAACTAAGCTGTTCTTTTCTGTTGTTGTTCAGGTTGTATCATTTTTAAAGCTAATGCAATTCTTTTCTATTCTTTTTTTTAAATAAATGCTGTTGTTGTTGAAATTGTTCCATCTTTAAAACAAATGCTGTTGTTCTTCAAATTCTATCATCTTTAACTAATGCTGTTAGTTTTTTGTTAAACAAATGATGTGGTTTTCTGTTGTTTCTTAAATTATATCATCTTTAAAACTAATGCTGTTGTTTTCTGTTCTTTTTTTTAAACAAATGCTGTTGTTTTTCAGATTATGTCATCTTTAAAACTAATACTATTGCTTTCTGTTCTTTTTTAAACAAATGCTGTTGTTGTCTGTTGTTTTTAAAAGACTGTATAATGATGTCTTGTCTACTGGTGGTTTCTTTCTTTATAATAGTTAATTTATTTTATATAATCGAATGATTATACTTAGTTAAATGCACTCACTGTTTTGATAATTTTATTAAAAACTGTTATTCATCAACTATAAGTAGATTGCTGTTGTTGTCATGTTGTTTTTTAAAAGACTGTATAATTATGTCTTGGCTACTGGTGGTTTCTCTTCTTTTTAATAGTTACATTTATTTTATATAATACAGAATAGTATAACTTAGTAAATGCACTCACTGTTGGATTATTTTAAAACTGTTATTCATCCAACTTTAAGAGATATGTTTTTTGTTTCTTAAAATGGAGAGAAACTAAAATGGAATTGAGCAACCATTGCCCCAGAGCTCAAATACTAATACATTGTACTTTGATTTTAGGTGTCCAGTCCAGTTTCTCAAGTTCATAGTTGTAATAGTGTATTGATATATCATAACATGCTCTTTGCAGGTGCTTACCTTAGGTTGTATGTATTGTCTATGTTGTAGCTTAGCTTTTTAGGATATTAGTTACCATTTGGCAGAATGCATGCTCCTTTTTTGTTTGATAATTAAAACATTGTACTGTAGAAAAGTAATATGGTAGTAGGTAACATTAGTTTCATATTAATGGGACTTCAATAATTATAACTGTTAAACCTAGTTTCTTATTAAATTTACAAGCTTGTTGTTTTCTCTTGTTTTCCTATTGTATCATCTTTAAATCTAATGCTGGTTGTTTTAATTTTTTTTTATTTTAAAAAATGCTGATGTTTTCTGTTGTTTTTCTGATTGTATCATTCTTTAAAATTAATGCTGTTGATTTCTGTACTTTTTTAAACAAATGCTGTTGTTGTCTGTTATTTTTTCAGATTGTATCATCTTTAGAACTAAAGCTGTTCCTTTTCTGTTGTTTTTCAGGTTGTATCATTTTTTAAAGCTAATGCACTTCTTAAAATAAATTTTTAAATAATGCTGTTGTTGTTGAAATTGTTCCATCTTTAAAACAAATGCTGTTGTTCTTCAAATTCTATCATCTTTAACTAATGCTGTTGTTTTTTGTTAACAAATGATGTGGTTTTCTGGTTGTTTCTTAAAATATATCATTCTTTAAAAAATAATGCTGTTGTTTTCTGTTTATTTTTTTAAACAAATGCTGTTGTTTTTCAGATTATGGTCATCTTTTAAAACTAACTACTATTGCTTTCTGTTCAAAAACCCACAAAATGTGTTTTGTTGTCTGTTGTTTTTAATAAGACTGATTATAATTATGTCTTGTCTTACTGGTGGTTTCTCTTCTTTATATAGTTACATTTTTTTTATATAATACAGAATGATTATACTTAGTAAATGCAACTCATGTTGTTAATTTTAAAACGTTATTCATCAACTATAAGAGTTATGCTGTTTGTTGTTGTTGTTTTTAAAAAGACTGTATAATTTGTCTTGGCTACTGGTGGTTTCTCTTCTTTTTAAAGTTACAGTTGATTTTATATAATACAGAATTGTTTACATAGTAAATGCACTCACTGTTTGATTATTTAAAAACTGTTATTCATTCAACTATAGAGATATGTTTTTGTTTCTAAAAGGAGATGAAACTAAAATGGAATTGAGCAACCATTGCCCAGAGCTCAATACTAATACATTGTACTTTTGATTTTAGGTGTCCGGTCAGTTTCTTCAAAAGTTCATAGTTGTTATAGTGTATTGTTATATCATAACATGACTCTTTGCAGGTGCTTAGCTTAGGTTGTATGTATTGTATATTTGTTAGCTTAGACTTTTTTTAGGATATTAGTTATCATTTGCAGAATGCATGCTACTTTTTTGTTTCATAACTTAAACATTGTACTGTAGAACAGTATTATGGTAGTTA
Organism: Mercenaria mercenaria; assembly: GCF_021730395.1. NCBI lineage: Eukaryota > Metazoa > Mollusca > Bivalvia > Venerida > Veneridae > Mercenaria > Mercenaria mercenaria. Next base: position 16,888,802 of record NC_069375.1, on the reverse strand, counting down.
GATAAACACTTGAGTTTCATAAAATGGACTTCATTAATTATATACGTGTTAGTTCTTAGATTTCTTGTCTTAAATTTAAAGTGTTTGTTTTCTCTTGTTTTCCTTATTGTATCATCTTTAAATCTAATGCTGTTGTTTTAATTTGTTTTTTAAACAAATGCTGATGTTTTCTATTGTTTTTCTGATTGTATCATCTTAAAATTAATGCTGTTGATTTCTCTGTACCTTTTGAAACCCAAATGCCGTTGTTGTTCTGTTTATTTTGTCAGATTGTTTCACTTTAGAACTTAAAGCTGTTCCTTTTCTGTTGTTTTTTCAGGTTGTAGCATTTTTATAGCTAATGCAATTCTTTTCTGTTCTTTTTTAAATAAAATGCTTCATCTTTAAAACAAATTGCTGTTTGTTCTTCAATTCTATCATCTTTACACCCCCCCCCCCCCCCTTTATGCTGCTGTTTTTTGTTAAACAAATGATGTGGTTTTCCGTTGTTTCTTAAATTATATCATCTTTAAAACTAATGCTGTTGTTTTCTGTTCTTTTTTTTAAACAAATGCTGTTGTTTTTTCAGATTATGTCATCTTTAAAACTAATACTATTGCTTTCTGTTCTTTTTTAAACAAATGCTGTTGTTGTCTGTTGTTTTTAAAAGACTGTATAATTATGTCTTGGCTACTGGTGGTTTCTCTTCTTTATAATAGTTACATTTATTTTATATAATACAGAATAATATACTTAGTAAATGCACTCACTGTTTGATAATTTTAAAACTGTTATTCATCAACTATAAGAGATATGCTGTTGTTGTATTATGTCTTGGCTACTGGTGGTTTCTCTTCTTTTTAATGGTTACATTTATTTTATATAATACAGAATAGTATACTTAGTAAATGCACTCACTGTTGATTATTTTAGAAACTGTTTTCATCAAACTATAAGAGATATGTTTTTGTTTCTTAAAATGGAGAGAACTAAAAGTGGAATGAGCAAACATGGCCAAAGAGCTCAAATACTAATACATTGTTACTTTGATTTTAAGGCGTTGCCAGTCCTGTTTCTCAAGTTCATAGTTGTAATAGTGTATTTGATATATCATAACTTTGGCTCTTTGCAGGTGCCTACCTTAGGTTGTATGTTTTGTCTATGTTGTAGCTTAGCCTTTTTAGGATATTTAGTTACCACATTTGGGCAGATGCATGCTATCTTTTTTTTGTTTGATAACTGTAAAACATTGTACTGTAGAAAAAGTCAATATGGTATAGGATAGTCTTAGTTTCATATTAATGGGACTCTTTAATTTTATACTTTAAACCTAGATTTCTTTTTAAATTATAAAAGCTGTTGTTTCTCTTGTTTCTCTTCTTGTATCATCTTTAAATCTTATGCTGTTGTTTTAATTTATTTTTTTAAACAATTGTGATGTTTCTGTTTGTTTTCAGATTGTATAATCTTTAAAATTTTATGCTTGTTGATTTCTGTTACTTTTTTTAAACAAATGCTGTTGTTGTCGGTATTTTTTCAGATTGTTATTCATCTTTTAGAACTAAAGCTGTTCTTTTTGTTGTTTTTAGGTTGTTTCATTTTTAAGCTAATGCAATTCTTTTCTATTTCTTTTTTTAAATAAATGCTGATCGTTGTTGAAATTGTTTCCAATCCTTTAAATCAGCATGCTTGTTGTTCTTCAAATTCTTTCATCTTTTACTATGCTGTTAGTTTTTGTTTTAAACAAATGATGTGGTTTTCTGTTGTTTCTTAAATTATATCATCTTTAATACTAATGCTGTTGTTTTGTTTTTTTTTACAAATGCTGTTGTTTTTCAGATTATGTATCTTTTGACAACTATATACTATTGCTTTCTGTTCTTTTTTAAACAAAGGCTGTTGTGGTCTGTTGTTTTAAAAGGACTGTATAATTATTGTTTGTTACTGGTAGGTTTTCTTCTTTTCTTATAGTTACATTTATTTTAAATAATACAGAAAGATATACTTTAGTAAATGCACTCACTGTTTGATAATTCTTTTTATCTGTTATTCATCAACTATATTGAGATATGCTGTTGTTTGTCTGTTCTTGTTTTTAAAAGACTGTATTAATTATGTCTTGGCTTCTGGTTGGTTTCTCTTCTTTTTAATAGTTTCATTTATTTTATATTAAATACAGAATAGTATACTTAGTTAAAGGCACCCACTGTTTGGTTTATTTTTAAAATGTTATTCATCAACTATAACATATATGTTTTTGTTTCTAAATGCGGAGAAATAAAATGGAATTGAGCATCCATTGCCCCAGAGCTCAAATTACTAATACATTGTACTTTTGATTTAGGGTTGTCCAGTCCAGTTATCAAGTTCATAGTTTGTAATAGTGTATTGTATTTCATAACATTGCTCTTTGCAGGTGCTTACCTTAGGTTGTATGTATGGTCTTTGTTTGTAGCTTAGCTTTTTAGGTATATATCATTAGTTTCCATTTTCTGCAGATTGCATGTACTTTTTTGTCTGATTAACTTAAACATTGTACTGTAGAAAAGTAATAAGGTAGTAGGTAAAGCCCTTAGTTTCATATTAAGGGACTTCATTAATTATAAACTGTTAACCTAGATTTCTTTTAAATTAAAGCTGTTGTTTTTCTCTTTGTTTTTCCTTATTGTATCATTTTAAAATCTAATTCTGTTGTTTTAATTTATTTTTTAAACAATTGCTGATGTTTTCTGTTGTTTTCTGATTGTATCATCTTTAAAATTAATGCTGTTGATTTCTGTACTTTTTTAAACAAATGCTGTTGTTGTCTGTTATTTTTTCAGATTGTATCATCTTTAGAACTAAAGCTGTTCTTTTCTGTTGTTTTTCAGGTTGTATCATTTTTAAAGCTAATGCAATTCTTTTCTATTCTTTTTTTAAATCAAAGGCTGTTGTTGTTGAATTAGTTCCATCTTCTAAAACAAATGCTGTTGTTATTCAAATTCTTCATCTTTAAACTAATGCTGTTAGTTTTTGTTTTAAAACAAATGATGTGGTTTTTTCCTGGTTGTTTTTAAATTATATATCTTTAAAAACTAATGCTGTGTTTTCTGTTTCTTTTTTTAAAACAAATGCTGTTGTTTTTCAGATTATGTGATCTTTTTAAAATTATACTATTTGCTTTCTGTTCTTTTTTTAAAACAAATGCTGTTATCTTGTTGTCTGTTGTTTTTAAATGGCTGTATAATTATGTCTTGTCTCTACTGGTGGTTTCTCTTATTTATAATAGTTACTTTATTTTAAATAATACAGAATGATATACTTGTAAATGCACTCCACTGTTTGTTTATTTTAAATCTGTTATTCATCAACTATAAGAGATATGCTGTTGTTGTCTGTTGTTTTTAAAAGACTGTATAATTATGTCTTGGCTACTGGTGGTTTCTCTTCTTTTTAATGTTTCATTTATTTTATTATAGTACAGATAGTATATATAGTATGCACTCACTGTTTGATTATTTTAAAAACTGTTATTCATCAACTATAAGAGATATGTTTTTGTTTCAAAAAATGGAGAGAAACTAAATGGAAATGAGCAACCTTGCCCCAGGAGCTCAAATACTTAATACAAAGTACTTTGATTTTAGGTGTCCGGTCAGTTTCTCAAGTTACATAGTTGTAAAAGCCTGTATTGATATATCATAACATGCTCTTTGCAGGTGCTTAGCTTAGGTTGTATGTATTGTATATGTTGTAGCTTAGCTTTTTAGGATATTAGTTATCATTTGGCAGAATGCATGCTACTTTTTTGTTTCATAACTTAAACATTGTACTGTAGAACAGTAATATGGTAGTAGATAACACTTAGTTTCATATTAATGGGACTTCATTAATTATAACTGTTAATCTTAGATTTCTTTTTAAATTAAAGCTGTTGTTTTCTCTTGTTTTCCTTATTGTATCATCTTTAAATCTAATGCTGTTGTTTTAATTGTTTTTTAAACAAATGCTGATGTTTTCTATTGTTTTTCTGATTGTATCATCTTTAAAATTAATGCTGTTGATTTCTGTACCTTTTGAAACAAATGCTGTTGTTGTCTGTTATTTTTTCAGATTGTTTCATCTTTAGAACTAAAGCTGTTCTTTTCTGTTGTTTTTCAGGTTGTATCATTTTTAAAGCTAATGCAATTCTTTTCTGTTCTTTTTTTAAATAAATGTGTTGTTGTTGAATAATTTGTTCATCTTTAAAAACCAAAGGGCTGTTGTTCTTAAGGAATTCTATCTTCTTTAACTAATGCTGCTGTTTTTTGTTAAACAAATGATGTGGTTTTCCGTTGTTTCTTAAATTATATCATCTTTAAAACTAATGCTGTTGTTTTCTGTTCTTTTTTTTTAAACAAATGCGTTGTTTTTTCGATATGTCATCTTTAAAAACTAATTTTCTATTGCTTTTCTGTTCTTTTTTTTAAACAAATGCTGTTGTTGTCTGTTGTTTAATAGACTGTTAATTATGGTCTTGGCTTACTGGTGATGGGTTTCTCTTCTTTATAATAGTTACATAGTTTTTTATATTATTACAGAATTATATACTTAGTAATGCACTCACTGTTGTAATTTTACAACTGTTATTCATCAAACTATAAGAGATATGCTGTTGTTGTATTATGTCTTGGCTACTGGTGGTTTCTCTTCTTTTTAATGGTTACATTTATTTTATATAATACGGAATTGTATACTTAGTAAAATGCATCACTGTTTGATTATTTTTAAAACTGTTATTTCATCAACTATAAGGAGATTTTTGTTTCTAAATGGAGGAGAAACTAAAATGGATGAGCAACCATTGCCCAGAGTCAAATACTAATACATTGTACTTTGATTTAGGTGGTCCAGTCCAGTTTCTCAAGTTCATAGTTGTAATAAGTGTATTGGATTATCATAACATGTTCTTTTGCTGGTGCTTTACCTTAGGTTGTATGTATTGTCTATGTTGTAGCTTAGCTTTTTAGGATATTAGTTACCATTTGGCAGAATGCATGCTCCTTTTTTGTTTGATAACTTAAACATTGTACTGTAGAAGGGTATATGGTAGTAGGTAGGACTTACTTTCATATTAATGGGGACTTCATTTAATTGTATACTGTTAAACCTAGATTTCTTTTTAAATTTAAAAAGCTGTTGTTTTCTCTTGTTTTCCTTATTGTATCATCTTTTATATCTAATGCTGTTGTTTTAATTTATTTTTAAACAAATTGCTGATGTTTTCTGTTGTTTTTCTGATTGTATCATCTTTAAAATTAATGCTGTTGATTTCTGTACTTTTTTAAACAAATGCTGTTGTTGTCTGTTATTTTTTCAGATTGTTTCATCTTTAGAACTAAAGCTGTTCTTTTCTGTTGTTTTTCAGGTTGTATCATTTTTAAAGCTAATGCAATTCTTTTCTATTCTTTTTTTAAATAAATGCTGTTGTTGTTGAAATTGTTCCATCTTTAAAACAAATGCTGTTGTTCTTCAAATTCTATCATCTTTAACTAATGCTGTTAGTTTTTTGTTAAACAAATGATGTGGTTTTCTGTTGTTTCTTAAATTATATCATCTTTAAAACTAATGCTGTTGTTTTCTGTTCTTTTTTTTAAACAAATGCTGTTGTTTTTCAGATTATGTCATCTTTAAAACTAATACTATTGCTTTCTGTTCTTTTTTAAACAAATGCTGTTGTTGTCTGTTGTTTTTAAAAGACTGTATAATTATGTTTCTTTTTGGGTTACTGGTGGTTTCTCTTTTTTTTTTTTTTTCATTTTTAAATTTTTTTAATAGTTACTTTTATTTTATATAATACAGAATGATATACTTAGTAAATGCACTCACTGTTTGATAATTTTAAAACTGTTATTCATCAACTATAAGAGATATGCTGTTGTTGTCTGTTGTTTTTAAAAGACTGTATAATTATGTCTTGGCTACTGGTGGTTTCTCTTCTTTTTAATAGTTACATTTATTTTATATAATACAGAATAGTATACTTAGTAAATGCACTCACTGTTTGATTATTTTAAAACTGTTATTCATCAACTATAAGATAGATATGTTTTTGTTTCTAACAATGGAGAGGAAAAACTAAAATGAGAATTGAGCAACCATTGCCCAGAGCTCAAATACTAATACATTGTACTATGATTTAGTAGTCCAGTCCAGTTTCTCAAGTTCATAGTTGTAATAGTGATGATATATCATAACATTGCTCTTTGCAGGTGCTTACCTTAGGTTGTATGTATTGTCTATGTTGTAGCTTAGCTTTTTAGGATATTAGTTACCATTTGGCAGAATGCATGCTACTTTTTTGTCTGATAACTTAAACATTGTACTGTAGAAAAGTAATATGGTAGTAGGTAACACTTAGTTTCATATTAAGGGACATTCATTAATTATAACTGTTATTAAACCTAGATTTCTTTTTAAATTAAAGCTGTTGTTTTTCTCTGTTTTCCCTTATTGTTCATCTTTTACATCCTAATGCTGTTGTTTTAATTTATTTTTAAAACAAATGCTGTTGTTTTCTGTTGTTTTTCAGATTGTATCATCTTTAAAATTAATGCTGTTGATTTCTGTACTTTTTTAAACAAATGCTGTTGTTGTCTGTTATTTTTTCAGATTGTATCATCTTTAGAACTAAGCTGTTATTTTCTGTTGTTTTTCAGGGTTGTCTCATTTTTAAAGCCTAATGCCATTCTTTTCTATTCTTTTTTTAAATAAATTGTGTTGTTGTTGAAATTGTTCCATCTTTAAAACAAATGCTGTTGTTCTTCAAATTCTATCATCTTTAACTAATGCTGTTAGTTTTTTGTTAAACAAATGATGTGGTTTTCTGTTGTTTCTTAAATTATATCATCTTTAAAACTAATGCTGTTGTTTTCTGTTCTTTTTTTAAACAAATGCTGTTGTTTTTCAGATTATGTCATCTTTAAAACTAATACTATTGCTTTCTGTTCTTTTTTAAACAAATGCTGTTGTTGTCTGTTGTTTTTAAAAGACTGTATAATTATGTCTTGTCTACTGGTGGTTTCTCTTCTTTATAATAGTTACATTTATTTTATATAATACAGAATGATATACTTAGTAAATGCACTCACTGTTTGATAATTTTAAAACTGTTATTCATCAACTATAAGAGATATGCTGTTGTTGTCTGTTGTTTTTAAAAGACTGTATAATTATGTCTTGGCTACTGGTGGTTTCTCTTCTTTTTAATAGTTTACATTTATTTTAATATAATACAGAATAGTCATATTAGTAAATGCACGCACTGTTTGATTATGTTAAAAACTGTTATTCTCAACTATAAGAGATATGTTTTTGTTCTAAAAATGGAGAGGAAACTAAAATGGAATTGAGCAACCATTGCCCCAGAGGCTCAAATACTAATACATTGTTCTTTGATTTTAGGTGTCCGGTCCAGTTCTTCAAGTTCATAGTTGTTAATTGGTGTAGTGATATATCTTAACATGTCTTTGCAGGTGCTTAGATTAGGTTTGTATGATTGTATATGTTTGTAGATTTGCTTTTTTAGGATATTAGTTATCATTTGGCAGAATGCAATGCTGCTTTGTTGTTTTCATAACTTAATCATTGTACTGTAGAACAGTAATATGGGTAGTAGATTAAACACTTAAGTTTCAATATTAATGGGACTTCATTAATTATAAAAACGTTTTTTGTTAATCTTAGATTTTCTTTTAAATTAAAGCTGTTGTTTCTCTTGTTTTCTTATTGTATCATCTTTAAAATCTAATGCTGTTGTTTTAATTTGTTTTTTAAAACAAATGCTTGTTTGTTTTATATTGTTTTCTAGATTGTTATCATCTTTAAAATTAATGCTGTTGATTTCTGTACCTTTTGAAACAAATGCTGTTGTTGTCTGTTATTTTTTCAGATTGTTTCATCTTTAGAACTAAAGCTGTTCTTTTCTGTTGTTTTTCAGGTTGTATCATTTTTAAAGCTAATGCAATTCTTTTCTGTTCTTTTTTTAAATAAATGCTGTTGTTGTTGAAATTGTTCCATCTTTAAAACAAATGCTGTTGTTCTTCAAATTCTATCATCTTTAACTAATGCTGCTGTTTTTTGTTAAACAAATGATGTGGTTTTCCGTTGTTTCTTAAATTATATCATCTTTAAAACTAATGCTGTTGTTTTCTGTTCTTTTTTTTAAACAAATGCTGTTGTTTTTCAGATTATGTCATCTTTAAAACTAATACTATTGCTTTCTGTTCTTTTTTAAACAAATGCTGTTGTTGTCTGTTGTTTTTAAAAGACTGTATAATTATGTCTTGGCTACTGGTGGTTTCTCTTCTTTATAATAGTTACATTTATTTTATATAATACAGAATAGTATACTTAGTAAATGCACTCACTGTTTGATAATTCTAAAACTGTTATTCATCAACTATAAAAGATATGTTTTGATTCTAAAATGGAGAGAAACTAAAATGGAGTTGAGCAACCATTGCCCCAGAGCTGAAATACTCGTTGTGCTTTGATTTTAGGTATCCGGTCCAGTTTCTCAAGTTCATAGTTGTAATAGTGTATTGATATACCATAACATGTTCTTTGCAGGTGCTTATCTTAGATTTTATGTATTGTCTATGTTGTAGCTTAGCTTTTTAGGATATTAGTTACCATTTGGCAGAATGCATGCTACTTTTTTGTTTCATAACTTAAACATTGTACTGTAGAAAAGTAATGTGGTAGTAGATAACACTTAGTTTCATATTAATGGGACTTCATTAATTATAATTGTTAAACTTAAATTTCTTTTTAAACTAAAACTGTTGTTTTCTCTTGTTTTCCTTATTTTATCATCTTTAAATCTAATGCTGTTGTTTTAATTTCTTTTTTAAACAAATGCTGATGTTTTCTGATTGTATCATCTTTAAAATTAATGCTGTTGATTTCTGTTCTTTTTTAAAGAAATGCTGTTATTGTCTGTTATTTTTTCAGATTGTATCATCTTTAGAACTAAAGCTGTTCTTTTCTGTTGTTTTTCAGGTTGTATCATTTTTAAAGCTAATGCACATCTTTTCTGTTCTTTTTTTAAATACATGCTGTTGTTGTCTGATGTTGTTGAAATTGTTCCATGTTTTAAACTAATGCTGTTGTTCTTCAAATTCTATCATCTTTAACTAATGCTGTTGTTTTTGTTCTTTTTGTTAAACAAATGATGTGGTTTTCTGTTGTTTCTTAAATTATATCATCTTTAAAACTAATGCTGTTTTTTTCTGTTGTTTTTCAGATTGTATCTTGTTTAAAACTGATGCCGTTGTTTTCTATTCTTTTTTAAACAAATGCTGTTGTTTTCTGTTTCTTTTCAAATTGATAATTTTAAATCCTATTGCTGTTTTCTTTTCTTTTTTAAACAACAGCTGTTATTTACTGTTGTTTTCCATATTGTTTCATCTTTAAAACTAATACTGTTGTATTGTATTATATTTGTAAACAAATGATGTTGTTTTCTGTTGTTTTTCAGATTATATCATCTTTCAAACTAATGCTGTTGTTTTCTGTTCTGTTTTAAACAGATGCTGTTGTTTTCTGTTGTTTTACAGATTTATAATTTTAAAAATTATTGCTGTTGTTTTCTGTTCCTTTTTAGCTCGACTATTCGAAGAAATTGTAGAGCTATCCTACTCACGTCGGCGTCGGCGTCGGCGTCACACCTTGGTTAAGTTTTTCGTACCAGTCCACATTTTGACAAAGTCTTTTGAGATAAAGCTTTGAAACTTTCAATACTTGTTTACCACCACCATGGCCAGTTATAGGCAAGAGTACATAACTCCATCAAGGATTTTGGCTGAATTATGGCCCCTTTTGACTTAGAAATCATGGTTAAGTTTTTCGTACCAGTTCATATTTTGACAAAGTCTTTTAAGATAAAGCTTTGAAACTTTCAACACTTGTTTACCATCACCATGGCCAGTTATAGGCAAGAGTACATAACTCCATCAAGGATTTTGGCTGAATTATGGCCCCTTTCGACTTAGAAATCTTGGTTAAGTTGTTCGTACCAATTCGTATTTTGACAAAGTCTTTTGAGATAAAGCTTTGAAACTTTCAACACTTGTTTACCATCACCAAGTCCAGTTATAGGCAAGAGCACATCACTCCATCTAGAATTTTGGCTGAATTATGGCCCTTTTTGACTTAGAAATCTGGGTTAATATTTTGTACCAGTTCATATTTTGACAAATTCTTTTGAGATAAAGCTTTGAAACTTTCAACACCTATTTACCATCACCATATCCAGTTATAGGCAAGAGTACATAACTCCATCATGGACTTTGGCTGAATTATGGCCCTTTTTGACTTAGAAATCTTGGTTAAGTTTTCCGTACCAGTTCATATTTTTTGTAAAGTGTTTGACATATGGCTTTGAAACTTTTATCACTTGTTTAGTATAATAGTCTGTATCTGTGGGAAACAGTACATAACTCTGTCATCTATTTTGGCTGAATTATGGCCCTTTTTGGACTTTGAAATTGGTTCTGTTTTCATACAAGTCCATGTTTTGTAAAAACTATTTGACATATGGCTTTTAAACTTTGAACACTTGTTTATCATTATGATTTCTATCTGTAGGCAAGTGTACATAACTATTTTGACTGAATTATGGCCCTTTTTGGACTTTGAAATTGGTTCATACATTGCCATTTAGTGCAAGACTTATCGAAATCAAAGAAATACAGGAAGATTGTTTGTCTAATCTATTTATTTCTTTTGTCTGAATATCTGTGGAAATATTTTGACCCCATTCTTCAATCAATTCTTCGAATAGTCGAGCGCGCTGTCATCAGACAGCTCTTGTTAAACTAAAGCTGTTGTTTTCTGTTGTTTTTCAGATTGTATCTCCTTAAAAACTCCTGCTTTTGTTGTCTGTTCTTTCTCAGATTTTATCATCTTCAAAACGAGTGCTGTTGTTTTCTAATCTTTTTTTAAGCATATGCTGCTTTTTTTCTGATTGTGTCAAATACTGCTGTCTGTTGTTTTTCAGATTGTTTCATCTTTAAAACTAATGCTGTTGTTTTCTGTTGTTTTTCAGATTGTTTCATTTTTAAAACTAATGCTGTTTTTTCTGTTGTTCTTCAGATTGCATCATGTTTAAAACTAATGCTGTTGTTTTCTGTTCTTTTTTAATACATTATATTGTACCCTTTTAAAAACTATTGCTCTTCTTTTCTGTTGTTTCCAATATTGTATCATTTTTAAATCTAATGCAGTTGTTTTCAGTTCTTTTCAAAACAAATGCTGTTGTTGTCTGTTGTTTTTCAGATTGTGTCATCTTTAAAACTAATACTGTTGTTTTCTGTTCTTTTTTTTTAACATAATTTTTTTTTCTGTTCTTTCCCATATTGTATCATCTTTAAATCTAATGCTGTTGTTGTTCAGCTCTTTTTTAAACAAATGCTGTTGTTTTCTCTTGTTTTTCAGTTTGCATCATCTTTAAAACTAATGCTTTTGTTTTCTGTTGTTTCTCATATTGTATCATCTTTAAAGCTGATGCTGTTGTTTTCAGTTCTTTTTTTAAACAAATGCTGTTGTTTTTCAGATTATATCATCTTTGAAACTAATTATGTTGTTTTCTGTTCTTCTTTAAAATAATGCTGCTGTTGTCTGTTGTTTTTCAGATTTTTTCGTCTTTGAAAGTAATGCTGTTGTTTTTTATTATTTTTTTTTCAAAAAAATTCTGTTTTTATTTTGTTGTCTTTAAGATTGATTCATCTTTAAATGTAATGCTGTTGTTTTCAGTTTTTTTTTATACAAATGCTATTGTTTTCTGTTGTTTTTCATATTTAGTATCTAAAATTGTTGTTGTTGTTTTCTGTTCCTTTTTAAACTAAAGCTGTTGTTTCCTGTTGTTTTGCATATTGTATCATCTTTAAATGTAATGCTGTTCTTTTCAGTTGTTTTTTAAGCAAATGATTTTGTTGTCTGTTGTTTTTCAGATTGTTTCATCTTAAAACTAATACTGTTCTCTTTTGTTCTTTTTTAAATTAATGCTGCTTTTTTCTGTTCTTTTTTACATTAAAGCTGTTGTTTTCTGTTTTTTTTCCATCTTGTATCATCTTAAAAACTATTGCTGTTGTTTTTTGTTGTTCTTCAGATTATGTCATCTTTAAAACTAATGGTGTTGTTTTCTGTTCTTTTTCTAAACTAAATCTGTTGTTTTCTGTTGTTTGCCATAATATATCATCTTTAAATCTAACACTGTTATTTTCAGATCTTATTTAAACAAATGCTGTTGTTGTCTGTTGTTTTTCAGATTGTTTTATCTTTAAAACTAATGCTGGTTTTTTTTTTGTTCTCTTTTAAACAAATGCTGTTGTTTTCTGTCGCTTTTCAGATTTATAATTTTAAAAACTATTGCTGTTGTTTTCTGTTCTCTTTTTAAACTAAAGCTGTTGTTTTCTGTTGTTTTCCATATTGTATCATTTTTAAATCTACTACTGTTGTTTTCATTTCTTTTTTAAACAAATGCTGTTGTTTTTCAGATTGTATGATCTTTAAAACTAATGCTTTTGTTTTCTGTTCTTTTTCAGATTGTGTCATCTTTAAAACTAGAGCTGTTGTTTTTGTTCTTTTTTTAAACAAATGCCGTTGTTTTTCAGAATATATCATCTTTAAAACTAATGTTAGTGTTTTCTGTTCTTTTTTAAAATAATTCTGCAGTTGTCTCTTGTTTTTCAGATTGTTTCATCTTTAAAACCAATGCTGCTGTTTTCTGTTCTGTTTTAAACAAATGCTGTTGTTTTCTGTTGCTTTTCAGATTTATAATTATAAAAACTATTGCTGATGTTTTCTGTTCCTTTTTAAACTAAAGCTGTTTTTTTCTGTTGTTTTTCAGATTGTATCATTTTTAAATCTACTACTGTTGTTTTCATTTCTTTTTTAAACAAATGCTGTTGCTTTCTGTTGTTTTTCAGATTTTATCATCTTTAAAACTAATGCTTTTGTTTTCTGTTCTTTCTCAGATTGTGTCATCTTTAAAACTAGTGCTGTTGTTTTTGTTCGTTTTTTTAAACAAATGCCGTTGTTTTTCAGAATATATCATCTTTAAAACTAATGTTATTTTTTTCTGTTTTTTTTTTTAAATAATGCTGCAGTTCTCTCTTGTTTTTCAGACTGTTTCATCTTTAAAACTAATGCTGCTGTTTTCTGTTCTGTTTTAAACAAATGCTGCTGTTTTCTGTTGCTTTTCAGATTTATAACTTTAAAAACTATTGCTATTGTTTTCTGTTCCTTTTTAAACTAAAGCTATTGTTTTCTGTTGTTTTTCAGATTGTATCACCTTTAAAACTCCTGCTTTTTTGTCTGTTCTTTCTCAGATTGTATTGTCTTTAAAACTAGTGCTGTTGTTTTCTGTTCTTTTTTTAAACACATGCTGTTGTTTTTCAGAATATATCATCTTTAAAACTAATGCTTTTGTTTTCTGTTCTTTCTTAAAATAATGCTTCAGTTGTCTGTTGTTTTTCAGATTGTATCATCTTTAAAACTAATGCTGTTTTGTTGTTGTTGTTATTTTTACAGACAAATGCTGTTTTTTTTTTCTTGTTTCCTTTCAGATTGTCTCATCTTTAAAACTAATACTGTTGTTTTCTGTTCTTTTTAAAACACATGTTATTGTTTTCTGTTGTTCTTCAGATTGTATCATCTTTAAAACTAATACTGTTGTTTTCTGTTCTTTTTAAAACACATGTTATTGTTTTCTGTTGTTCTTCAGATTGCATCATCTTTAAAACTAATGCTGTTGTTTTCTGTTCTTTTTTTAAACAAATGATAATGTTTTCTGTTGTTTTTCTGATTGATCATCTTTGAAATTAATGCTGTTGATTTCTGTTCCTGTATTTTAAACAAATGCTGTTGTTGTCTGATGTTTTTCAGATTATATCATCATTAAAACTAATGCTGTATTTTTTTCAAACAAATGCTGTTGTTTTCTTTTGTTTTTAAAATTTGTCATCTTTAAAAGTAATGCTATTGCTTTATGTTCTTTTTTAAACAAATGCTGTTGTTTTCTGTTGTTTTGTAGATTTATCATCTTAAAAATACTTGCTGTTGTTTTCTATTATTTTTAACCTAAAGCTGTTGTTTTCCATATTGTATCATCTTTAAAGCTAATGCTCTACTTTTCAGTTCTTATTCAAAGAAATGCTGCTGTTGTCTTTTGATTTTCAGATTGTTTTATCTTTATAACTAATGCTGTTGTTTTCTTTTGTTTTTCAGATTGTAACATCTTTAAAACTAATGCTCTTCTTTTCTGTTCTTTTTGTTTTGTTCTTTTTAAACAAATGCTGTTGTTTTCTGTTGTTTTTCAGATTTATCATTTTAAAAACACTTGCTGTTGTTTTCTATTCTTTTTTAAACTAAAGCTGTTGTTTTCCATATAATATTATCTTTAAAGGTAATGCTGTTGCTTTTTGTTCTTTTTAAAATAAAATGCTGTTGTTTTTTAGATTGTATTAAATTTAAACTAATGCTGTTGTTTTCTGATCTCTTCAGCAGATGCTGATGTTTTTCAGATTGTATCTTCTTTAAAACTAATATTGTAGTTTTGTTTTTCTTTTTTAGACTAAAGCTGTTGTTTCCTGTTGTTTTTAATTGTTGTGTCATCTTTAAATCTAATGCTGTTGTTTTTATTTTTATTTTAAAACAAATGCTGTTGTTTTCTGTTGTTTTTCAGATTGTATCATCTTTAAATTTAATGCTGTTGTTTTCTGTTCTTTTTAGCTCGCCTATTCGAAGAATAAGTAGAGCTATCCTACTCACCACGGCGTCGGCGTCGGCGTCTGCGTCGGCGTCGGCGAGTTTTTCGTACCAGTCCACATTTTGACAAAGTCTTTTGAGATAAAGCTTTGAAACTTTCAACATTTGTTTACCATCACCATGGCCAGTTATAGGCAAGATCACATAACTCCATCAAGGATTTTGGCTGAATTATGGCCCTTTTTGACTTAGAAATCTGGGTTAATATTTCGTACCAGTTCATATTTTGACAAAGTCTTTTGAGATAAAGCTTTGAAACTTTCAGCACCTGTTTACCATCACCATGTCCAGTTATAGGCAAGAGTACATAACTCCATCAAAGATTTTGGCTGAATTATGGCCCCTTTTGACTTAGAAATCTTGGTTAAGTTTTTCGTACCAGTTCATATTTTTTGTAAAGTGTTTGACATATGGCTTTTAAACTTTTATCACTTGTTTAGTATAATAGTCTCTATCTATAGGAAAGAGAACATAACTCTGTCATCTATTTTGGCTGAATTATGGCCCTTTTTGGACTTTGAAATTGGTTCTGTTTTCATACAAATCCATGTTTTGTCAAAACTATTTGACATATGGCTTTTAAACTTTGAACACTTGTTTATCATTATGATTTCCATCTGTAGGCAAGAGTACATAACTATTTTGACTGAATTATGGTCCTTTTTGGACTTTGAAATTGGCTCATATATTGCCATTTAGTGCAAGACTTATCGAAATCAAAGTAATACAGGAACAGTGTTTGTCTAATCTATTTATTTCTTTTGTCTGAATATCTGTGGAAATATTTTGACCCCATTCTTCAATCAATTCTTCGAATAGTCGAGCGCGCTGTCATCAGACAGCTCTTGTTTGTCTGGTTCCGCCCCCTATTTTTAGAGTTATGACCCCTGAAATAGTCAAAAATGCACATTTTCACCTTGTGACACGCCTAGCTCAAAAAGTATTTGTTATAGATTCATGAGACCTTACATGAGTCTTAATCTTGATATGAACTTGCGCACCTACTATTTCTCATTTTGGTCCGCCCTCCCCCACCCTCTATTTTTAGAGTTATGGCCCCTGAAATAGTCAAAAATGCCCATTTTCAGCTTGTTACGCGCCTAGCTCAACAATTATTTCATTAATTGATTAAACCTTGTATGAGTCTTTATCATGATATGAACGTGTGCACATTATATTGTTTATCTGGTTCCACTCCCTATTTTAAAAGTTATGGCCCCTGAAATAGTAAAAATGCACATTTTCACCTTGTGACGTGCCTAGCTCAAAAAGTATTTCATATAAATTGATTAAATATTGTATGAGACTTTGTCATTACATGAACCTGCACACCTTCTATTTTTTGTCTTGCTCCGCCCCCTATTTTCAGAGTTATGGCCCCTAAAATAGTCAAAAATGCACATTTTTACCTTTTGATGCACCTAGTTCAATAAGTGTTTAAAATAAATGGTTGAAAACTTGCATAAGTCTTTATCATAATATTAACTTGCACACCTCTTATTTGGCCGGTTCCACCCCCTATTTTCAAAGTTATGGCCCCTGAAATAGTAAAAAAATGCACGTTTTCACCTAATTATGTGCCTAGCTCAAAAAGTATTTAATGTAAATTCATGAAACCTTGCTTGAGGGTTTATCATGATGTGACCTTTCACACTTGGCATTCTTCTTGAGAATCTTTTTACACTTATTACAGAGTTATGGCCCTTGAAATAGCCAAAATAGTGGATTTTTTTTGTGATGCTCATAGCTCAAAAATATATAGCATAGAATAATGAATCCTTTTCATAAAATGTTCGTTTAGGCTAAACCCCATTAACACTGCAAACATTTGAATTATTGCCCCTTATTTGTGACAAATGTACAAATGGGGGGTGGGGGGGGGGGGAGGAGGGCACACCCTGTGTCCTACAGACACATTCTATCTTGTTTTCGATTGTTTTAAAGATTAACTTCCCTTAGTTGTTACTCTAAATAACATAATATACCTTTTTATGATTGACCGTAGGGAAAAACCAAGACCACTTTTCTGTGGTACAACATAGATGCTACTTTCAAATTTTAGGTGTATTTTAAGGTACCTCTACCTGGTAAGGAGTTTTTATGTGGATTTAGAAAAACAAAAGAATTGCAATAATTACTAAACAACCACAAAATTAAAATTTCATTTGCAAATACAGATGCTAGTGTAAAGAAATTTGCTGTGACGGGCGTATATTGTGACATTCTGGCACTCTTGTTACCCTTTAACCTGCTAAATTTTTAAAATGGACTGGTCCATCATTCAATTTTGGCAGTACCCGGTACCTTTTACTATTCAAAGAGTTTTCATTGAAAATTTACCAACTAAATCACAAACAATGCAGATCATGATCAGTCTGCACGGATGTGCAGGCTGATCTTTGTCTGCAGTGGTCGCAAAAGTAAAATCACTTGCCACCTGCAGGCTAAAGGTTAAAGCTTTATAGGCTTAAATTGGAGTTTTTATTATAAATATCTTTTAGGTCTCATTTTGAATGAAAATTATTCATTGCAAGAAAAACAAAGCATTGGAAAAACAATTAATAATTCTTTGTTGCTTTCAGATTGTAGCATATAAGTATCTCTAACTTTGATTGTCTATAGTGTTGATTGCTTTCAGCTGTATTGAAAAGGACATTGGTCGCAAAAGTAAAAAGTGCGCGCCTCGTGAGATCCGATCTGGCAAAATCCACTTGAGCCAAATACGGCATCCCAGATCGAGCTACTGTTATAATAGCCCTATTATATTGTACATTTTGCAAATTATCATTCCAGTTTTACATGTAGTCTGTTACCCGGATTCCCTTGTATCTGAATATCTGTCTCTTCAACTAATAGTCTGTACCTGTCAGACACTTGTATATATACACGTAGTGTGCACTTGTGAATAATAGCACTAAATGAGCACAGCTAATATATAAAGGAAAAACTACCTCTCCGGAGGGTGCGCCTATACAAGATGCGGAAGTTACCTGAACAATACAATACAATACAATACAATACTTGGCATATTTTTGCATGTCTGTTTTTCAGTCGGTGAATAAATATACTTTTTCAGCATTTCAGAAAAGTTTATTCATGATTATATAGTTTTTGAAAAGCATTTAATCAAATTCAGGAAATGTCCAGAATGGTTTATGTTCAAAGAGTATTTGGTGAAGTTGGTTTTGTTCGACAAAGGCATTGTATTTTTACGTGCCAGAACATTGTTCGTGTTTGCAATTGTACATTTAATATCTAGCATTGTTTTTTATGTATACTTTTGGACTCAATATTGCCAGTTTGGGGCCTAACATCTTTGACTGACTTAAGTAAATGCTAAGGGAGGTAATTACCGTATTTTGTGGGTCAGTTTGCAGCAGTGATTTCCCTTCTGTCCGTTATGTTGATAATAACAGATTATGTAGAAAAAACTGTTTTCAAAAAGAAACCATTTTATATTTATGCACTCAGTCAAGTGTTTAGTCTGAACCTTGAAAGCAAAACGTAGCTAATGTTTTCTTTTGTAATTTGTCTAAATATGGTATGTGTTCCACTTATGTAGGAAAGTTGTGAGAAACTTGTGAATAAGAAATTAGTACTGACTGTCATCAGCTGCCCAAAGCATAGGGTTAAGTTACAGCAATCGAACAAATTTTAAACATTCTCCTCAGATTTATATTTACGGTGGCATAGAGGGGACATAGGAAATATTTTATTTATCACGTGCGCACGTGTTATCATCACGTGCGCACGTGTTAGCTACCACGTGCGCACATGATAGCTAACACGTGCGCACGTATTAGCTGACCAATGAGAAAACGTGAAAGAGCTGCCATTTTTCATAATGGAAGCCGGTTATAGGGAAGTGCTAATCGGTGAATTGTTTGAAAAAGGGTTGAAATACTGGGAAATTCGGCATGTTTTAAATAAGGACTATGGCGTTTGCATCAGTCTACGGCATTTGAAGAGAATAATGAAGTTACTTGGACTGAAAGACGAAATTTTACAGACATTGATAGCGAAATTCACTTTATACAGAATGACCTTCGGCAATCCAGTCAACTGCACGGATATAGTATGATGGCAGCTAGATGTAAGGAAAATGGTTTGAATGTACGAACGGAAGGTGCGCGTATCATTTTACATCACTTGGACCCGGTAGGTGTGTCTCTGCGGAGAGCAAGATGTCTTCGCAGGCGTGCTTATTAAGCTGCTTGTCCAAACTTCATTTGGCACTTAGATGGCTACGATAAACTCAAGCCGTTTGGGCTTTGTATAAGCGATTGTATTTGTGGTTTTTCCAGACGTATGATTTGGTTGAATATGTATAACACAAATAATAACCCCAGAGTCATCGCAGGCTACTTTCTCGAGGTAGTAGAACAATTTGCTGGATGTCCTCGCTTTGTTAGGGGAGATTATGGGACAGAGAATGGACACATCCGCAATTTCCAAACATTTTTCAGGCGCCATTCTCCTAACAGCGATAGATCTTATATCGATGGAGCCAGTACAGCGAATCAAAGAATTGAATGTTGGTGGGGTTACCTAAGAAGACACCATATGCATTACTGGATCGAACGATTAAGAGACTACAGGATCATGGAAATTTTAGTGGAAACTTCATCGATAGAAGCTTGGTCCAGTTTTGTTTCCTACATTAATTCAGGTAATTCCAAACTATTAATTTATCCCAGAACTAATCAGGAAAAGCCGCGGCATCATTTATCAGTTCATTGCTGAGCAACATATCTGATAAAATGTCCTTTGCTCTTTGTTGTCAGAATGTTGGAATATTATTTTCTTATAGAATCAAAAAAATTAGTTTAGTTCTGACAGATTAGTATGGTTGAAACATGGTAAGCAACTGAATTTCAGATGCTCGGTACATATCATGGGATCATTCACCTGTAGATGCTTTCATTGTTGACATCGGTGTTTCCGTCTGTCAGTGCGTGTGTCCGTTAAAGATTGCTCAAGGCGTGTTGATTCGTTAAAAATGGCCACCACTGTCTGGTCTGAGGCTTATTTTCTCTGTAAATATAACGTATTTAGTGATTCGTGGATCAAGACAATAGGGTTATTATAACAGTAGCTCGACCTGGGATGCTGTTTTTGCTCGAGAAGATTTTGCCAGATCGGATCTCACGAAGCGCGCAAGCGCCAAGTGTGATCCGACCTTGCAAAATCCACGAGAGCCGAATACAAAATCCCAGATCTAGCTACTGTAATTATGACCCTTCTATCATATAACTCTACCTTGTTTCTTTGTTGTTTGTAATTGAACGAAATATTAAATGTTTATCGATATTAAAATGGAACAAAATGAAGTTTTTATGTGCGCTATTTATAGAACTGTGTCAGGTCATGCATATTAATGAAAGTAGTCCGGCAGCATACAATACGGAAGGTACAATATGGAATTTAAAAGGTACAATACGGATTTTTTCTGCCTGTTCATATTTAATTGTGAAATACAAGGCGATTTTTTGCAGAATTTATATAGGTATATAATAAATGTCGGTTCATCAAAAAACATGGCCGCTATGGACTGGGCTTACTTTCCTTATATGTATATAGTGATTTCTTTTTAATCATAAACCGTCGGTCCAATTTATTTTCAAAGTGTATAGGCTGTCGTAGTTCAATCACGGCCCTCTTGTTACTAGATAGTTGAAAATATTTCAGTTTGTTTCACGTTGCAGGACGAACTCGACATGGCCTTTCGAATGTGGAACAATGTTATGGTGCCATTTGGTCGACCAGAAATATGTACTTCTTCCCGTCATTCAGAGAATCAGATTGTAGCGGTTTCAGAGGCTGATATGGCAGCGTGTTCCAGAGAAGCCGAATTTCGATCAGTTATTCCTTGTGATCAAGATGTGTATGAAGTTTGCGTGGCTATCATGCAGGAGCACAACCTTACACCCGCACAGACCTGTCAAGAGGCTACAGATTTATATTTATATCTTCAAAGAGAAATACTGGCGACACTTTAAAAGAAAGGACTGACATTCCATCATTTGATGTTAAATGGCATGTATAAATAAGTACATTGTGTCTTGTAACTTTTTTGCTTGCTATGTCTGTATATTGCTTGAGTAATAAAGATTATGATACAAAGAGCCCAATGTCATTACTAGGACTGGCCGACTTTACAATTGGGAAACCACTGGGAAGTCAGATTCATTGAAATTTGGTATACATAATCATCGCCAAGTTTAGTTATGTGAATTATATTAGAGGAAATTTGTAGCATAAACTACTTCCACATTTTTCAGTAGGATTTTAATGAAATTTTGTGTACTTAAGCATCTTCATGTGTTGTAGTGTGCGACATATTTCCTTAAGCATTTCTTTTAAACTGGACTTACAAATTAAGAATGGACAAGCAAATTCGATGAATTGGTATCCCCCGCCGAAAGTGTTTGTGGTGAGGAATGGCAAAAAAAATATATCCGTCAAAAAGTTAAGGATGTTAATAAGAAGCAAATAATTTCATTAGTCAAAATCAATTTAAAAGAAAACTAATGTTTAATTAAAGAGTACACAATAAATGTATGATACTTTGATCCTGACTAAAGAATTTATTTTGAACGGGATATGCTTATTGTAATAAGCTTAGCTTTTAAAATTAAATGCAGTTAATTGAAATGTGAGCTTGAAGTTTAACTGAAACGAAATATTGTCTTTGAGTGGTTTGGCACCAGGTGTTGCTGATTAACATGTACATTTGAACTTAAAAGAACAGATGTCCTTAAGAGAACACAGGTAAGATATCTTGAACATGGCTGAGGGCAAGGTTTGTGCAGTCACAACTTAACATGTTGAAGGTTTGAACATTTAAAAAAAAAAAAGGAATGGAAATATATATATGTATATATTTATTTTTTTTAGGGGGTGGGGGTGCGGTGGAACGGGAGAGAGAAACAAAATTTCACATGTTGATTATAAATATTGATGGAAAATTAAAAATTAAAAAAAAAGGGTAAAAGGGTGAAGTTGTGTGTGTGTGGGGGGGGGGGGGGGGGGGGGGGGGGGGGCAGAGGATGCATGATCAGTGGTGGGCATGACTGTATGGAGGAGTGGATGGGGGAACTTGCATGTTGATAAATAATCATGGAAGGTTTGAAAAAAAAATCTAAAATAAGAAATGAAAAAAAAAATATTATTTGTTTTTTTTGGGGGGAAGGGGGGTTGGGAGGGGTAGGGGTGTGACCAAGGCAAGTGGATGACCAGGTGTAGGTGCGCAACTTCACATGTTTCTAATAAATGTTCACAGAAAAGAATGAAAGAAATTTAATGAAATTCTGCCGAATGGTAAGTTTGTTATGTACAAATATGTGGATTTTTTTTTTTTTAGGGGGGGCAGACGATGCATGATCAGTGGGGGGCATGACTGTATGGAGGAGTGAGGTGGGGAAATGGTACAACTTGCATGTTGATGAATAATCATGGAAGGTTTGAAAAAAATTTAAAATAAGAAATGAAAAAAAAAAAAATTTTTTTTGGGGGGGGTGTGGGGGGGGGGGGGTTGGGATGGGGAGGGAGTGTGACCAAGGAAAGTAGGTGACGAGGTGTGGGTGCGTAACTTCACATGTTTATAATAAATGTTCACAGAAAAGAATGAAAGAAATTTAATGAAATTCTGCCAAATGGTAAGTTTGTTATGTACAAATATGTGGATTTTTAGACAATTAAAGGCCAATAACTCTGATGTTACAGAAGAAATCCGTACAAAATTGTGTGTGCACAACCACATTATAGTGCTCTAAATTCTGTTAAAGTTTCATAGTTCAAGGTCAAATATATCAAAAGTTATGATGCAGAAATTGCCATATCTACAGATCTATAGTACCCTATATTATAGTTAACACTAGAAACTACTAAGGGCCATAACTCTGGTGTTACTTGGGCAATCTGTCTGAAACTTGATGGGCCCCATAATCTCATAGTGGTGAACATGTTTATGAAGTTTGTCTGAAAAAAAATGTAAAATAATTATTTTTTTTTTGGGTGGGGGGGGGGGGGGGGGGGGGGGGGGGGGGGGTGTCGGGGAAGGGGTGTGATCAAGGTAAGGGGGTGACCAGGTGTGGGTACACAACTTCACATGTTTACAATAAATGTTCATGGAAAAGAATGAAAGAAATTTAATGAAATTCTACCAAATGGTAAGTTTGTTATGTACAAATATGTCGATTTTTATACAATTAAAGGGCAATAACTCTAAATTTACAAATAAATCCAAACGAAATTGTGTGTACACAACCACATTATGGTGATCTAAATTCTGTTTAAGTTTCATAGTTCTAGGTGAAATATATCAAAAGTTATGATGCAGAAATTGCCATATTTATAGTACCCTATATAGTTAACACTAGAAACTTCTAAGGGCCATAACTCTGGTGATACTTGGGCAATCTGACTGAAACTTGAGGGGCCGCAAGAACTCATAGTGGTGAACATGTACATGAAGTTTTAAATAAATATTCCCAACCATTTCCTAGATATGGCTCCGGACGGACGGACGGACGGATGGAAAGACAGATGGAAGGACGGACTGACAGACGGACTGACAGACGGACAGACGGACAACGCCAAAAACTGTATCACTCCGACTTTCGTCGGGGGATAAAAAGCGGGCTTACTACGGTGGCAGAGAGGGGACATAGGAAATATTTTATTCATTACGTGCGCACGTGTTAGCTACCACGTGCGCACGTGATAAATAATATATTTTCTATACGAACGTGATAGCTATCGCGTGCGAACGTGATAAATAAAATATTTCCTATGCGAACGTGACAGCTATCACGTGCAAACGTGTTAGCTACCACGTGCAAACGTGATAGTTATCACGTGCACACGTGTTAATTCACACGTTCGCACGTGGAAGCTAACACGTGCGCACGTGATAAATGAAATATTTCCTGTTTCCCCTCTATGCCACCGTAGCTTACTGATAAAGTAACAAAAATTAAGCTAAATGCACAACTACATAGTATTCACTTTACTTAATATTTCCTGAAAATTTAAAACTGTCGTATTCAATATCTCCAAAAATATGGTCCCTTACATCTATCCATCTGACGAGTTAATAAATGCGAGATAATAAACGCTATGCAAACCTAATGACGTCCGTTTAATTAAGGCTTATTTCCGTGTCATATATGCTATTGACTCACATCATAAATACATTTATGTTGTTTTCTCTTTATACCATACTGGAATGAAATGCGCCAAACAATTACTTTTTTACTGTTTTTGGACTTAATGGTTCTGCAAAGTAACTAACCCATGATTTCGAACGTGTTGAACTCCGTTACATAATAATAAATATCACCATGGCAACAGCTGGTACTAAAATAAAATTTCTGCAGAAATGATAACCTCTTTATTAGTATGAACTGTAACAAGTACCTAGATTACTGTTGAAAGACATCACAAAATGCATTAATTTGCGTTGTTTTAATGTCAAATTATGTAATAATTATATGTCAATAAGCTCGGTTTTCCTAGAGAATGGCCCGTATGTATTATATGATATCTGTAGTGCAAATTATTTCAACAATTCGTGGATTTCAATTAAACTTTGCAATGTGTGTAGATCCACAACAACCTCTAATTGAGCCATACCCATTAACTGGGGTGAGAGGATTCTGATTACTTCTAACAGTAAATTTTACTGCTAGACTTCTTGGTCACGGCAAATGCTTTGATAGAATCAGATGAATAGATCATGAAAACCTCACAAAGTCCAATACCATAACTACCTATTCTATGGGTCGAACCAAAACTAAAAGTGCAGACACGGCTCACTGAATGTTGTTGATCTACAGTTGTGCATCAAGTATTTTTCTATTGTTTCCATGATATAGATCAGTTCTGGAAGGGTGATCCTTCGGAAGCACAAAATACATCCAAAGACAAAAAATAGCAGTCTCGGTCATCATAAAATATCTCAAACATAACAACACGCTGATGATAATATATACAAAGTTTTATTGAAATCCTACTTAAATTACCCAACATTGCAGAGTTATTGCACTTGGACCTCATATTTAAAAACAACTAGAACCATCATTGGATGAAATTCATACCTCTGCAACTCTGCCTAAAATCAAAGCTGACCCAAAATAGTGTCACAAATATCTGCACTTAATGATGATCATGTATACAGAGTTTTATATTACAATTATGAAAACTGTGGAAGTAGTTCACTCTTCAAGATTGATTTTGCTAATACAATGATTTTGAGTACATCCAAGGGCTATAACTCTGTCATAAATAACCAGAGCTATGCACAATTGTACATACACATCACTTCATGTTGATCAAGTATACAAAGTTTCAAACCAATACTTTTTTAAGAACTGCAGTAGTTTGCTAATATTGCAAAAGCTACATACATTGATTTCAGTCCAAGGGCTATAACTCATGCATAACCCTAACCCCATTTAAATTGTCACATGCACATTTCCACTTCATATTTATCAAGGGTACCAAATTTCAACCAAGTATTGCAAAAACTGTATATGTAGTTCACTTTACACGATTGCTAATGCTAATTATGGTGATTTTATCAAAAAGAGGGCCATGAAGGCCCTGTATCGCTCACCTGACCTTGGAATCATCAAGATTAACATTCTGACCAAATTTCATTAAGATATGGTCATAAATGTGGCCTCTAGAGTGTTATCTAGCTTTTTCTCTGATTTGTCCTGGTGACCTAGTTTTTGACCCTACATGACACAGATTCAAACTGGACCTTGAGATCATCAAAATTAAAATTCTGACAAAGTTTCATGAAGATACAGTCATAAATTGGCCTCTACAGTGTTAACAAGCTTTTCCTTTCCATCTGACCAAGATTAGAACTTGACCTATATATAATCAATATATACATTCTGACAAAGTTTAATTAGGATATGGTCATAAATGTGGCCTCTAGGGTGTTTACTAGCTTTTCCTTGGTTTGACCTGGTGACCTAGTTTTTGTTTTGACCCTACATGACCCAGATTCAAACTGGACCTTGAGATCATCAAGATTAATATTCTGACCAAATTTCATGAAGATACAGTCATAAATGTGCCCTCTACAGTGTTAACAAGCTTTTCCTTTGATCTGACCTGGTGTCCCAGTTTTTGATCCCAGATGACCCAATATCGATCTCGTCCAAGATTTAACTAAGGGTAACATTCTGAAAAAGTTTCATTAAGATTGGGCCAAAATTGTGACCTCTAGAGTGTTAACAAGCTTTGCCTTTGATTTGACCTGGCAACCTAGTTTTTGACCCCAAAATTGTGACCTCTGGAGTGTTAACAGTCAAATTGTTGACGACGACGGACGAGGGACACAGGGTGATCACAAAAGCTCACCTTGAGCACTTTGTGCTCAGGTGAGCTAATAACAAGAGCTGTCACTAATAGTGACAAATGCCCCCGCAGCACCTTGACCTTTGACCCCAAAGTCAATAGGGGTCGTGTACTCAATAAGTATTATTAGCATGTGAAGTTTGAAGGTTCTGGGTGCAGTGGTTCGCGAGTAAAGTGCCTTCATGCAAAAAGTTAACATTAGCCCCTGTGACCTTGACCTTTGACCTGGTGACCCCAAAGTCAGCAGGGGTCATGCACTCAATAAGTACTATCTGCATGTGAATTTTGAAGGTCCTTGGTGCAGTGGTTCGCAAGTAAAGTGCCTTCATGCAAAAAGTTAACATTGGCCCCTGTGACCTTGACCTTTGACCTGGTGACCTCAATGTCAGTAGGGTTTGTGTTCTCAATAAGTACTATCAGCATGTGAAGTTTAAAGGTCCTGGGTGCAGTGGTTTGCGAGTAAAGTACCTTCATGCAAAAAGTTAACATTGGCCCCTGTGACATTGACCTTTGACCTGGTGACCCCAAAGTCAGTAGGGGTCGTGTACTCAATAAGTACTATCAGCAGATGAAGTTTGAAGGTCCTGGGTGCAGTGGTTCACAAGTAAAGTGCCTTCATGCAAAAAGTTAACTTTGTGACGAACTAACGAAACGAACGACGGACAGTTGAAAACTAATATGCCTCCTTCGAGGGATAAATATTGGATCATCACAATTCAGTAAAACATTTCGTACTGAGTTACTTCTTATAAAACAAAAACCATCAGCAAAGAATTATGAAAATCAGAGAAAATGAAGGTTAAAAAAATATGGCGATTTTAACTAGACCTTTAACAACCGAAATAGGGACGCTTGTTTAAGTGTCCTGGAACGTCATCAGTTTATGTTAACATTTATTTAGTATTATTTATATAAGATTTCACATGTTTCCGCAGGTGGAACAAACTTCATCAATTTATGTTGAAACATTATTTTAGTATTATTATATAAGATTTCACCATGGTTCCGCAGGTGGGAACAAACGTCATCAGTTATGTGAACTTATTTAGTATTATTGTATATAAGAATTCACCATGTTTCCGCAGGTGAAACACATTATTACTGTTGGATTACAAGTGTAGTAATACAAAAAGGAATGAAAACATACTGCAAGCTTGTTCAAAAAAATAGATATGCTGCACAAAATATTGTACCCCCAAAACAGCTGATGACGTCAGAGGGATGAATTGGTGGCACCATTAATATGTTAAAATATTGAAATTAAAAGTCATCATAACTTCTTATTTCTAACCGATTTTTCTCTTTTTTCACACTTAATGTTATGGTTTAATAAGCTTGTTCTAAAAATGGCACAAAGGATTATCAGCAATCCCCTTTAAGTCCAAGGCCCGGGCAATAACTCTGAGCTGCACCAAAAGTCTCATGTACATTTGCACATTGTGTTGGTCATGTACATGTATAACCAAGTTTAAGTTTGCAACTTGATAAGTCTATTTAAGTTAACACTTTTATTTAAAAGTTTAAAAATGCTTTTATCTATCCTTTTTTAACCTTCATTTCTTTTCAATGGTAATTAATGATAATCCAAAAACGATACTACAAATGATTTTTATTTTGAGATCAATAAATCAATGAATCACAGACTGTAACATGAAACAAATGTAATATTCTTAATGCCAATTAAGTCTAAATTGTGTATCATTTTTGTTCCATACATCACCCACTATTTTCTATTACTGAAAACAACAGTGACTGGTAAATGACATAATCTCATAAATATGTCTCGTTAGACAACTGTCAGCTATATGAAAACAATAACTATCTTACGGATATTCAAACAACTGGAAAGTAATACTGAAAGATTAAACATGTTTTTTACAAATTCGGCTGGCAAAACTAATAAATAGCGGCCACATGGCAACGAACGACCACCTGAGAATAATATGGCAACATTTAAACTGATAAGGTTAATGCTTCTGATCATAATATTTCAGACTAGTAGATTGTTGCTATTAGCTTGGTGCTTAATGCTGTCAACGATCATACATGCTGCAGCTTTCCCTCAGTTCCTGTTGTAACTTTCAAGTAGACCAACTCGCTGACCACTGACTGTACTGAGTGGCAGCAACAGACGTGTATAAATCAGAAAATTACAAATATTATATAACACTATGTAGATAATTCATTTAAGAAATAAGACATTGTGAAAAATTAATATCATCAACATACTACTCAAGGAAACAACATAACTGAAACTTGTCAATCATTTTTGAGCCGTGCCATGAGAAAACA
Organism: Mercenaria mercenaria; assembly: GCF_021730395.1. NCBI lineage: Eukaryota > Metazoa > Mollusca > Bivalvia > Venerida > Veneridae > Mercenaria > Mercenaria mercenaria. Next base: position 16,860,365 of record NC_069375.1, on the reverse strand, counting down.
AACATAGTGGGTTTTGCGCAGCATGGATCAGACCAGCTGCGCTCGCGCAGGTCTGGTCAGGCTCCATACTGTTCGACTAACAGTTTCTCCAATTCCAGTAGGCTTCAAAAGCGAACAGCATGCATCATGACCAGACTGCGCGGATGCGCAGGCTGGTCTGGATCCATGCTGGTCGCAAAACCCACTATGTTGGTTTTCCATGGCACGGCTCATTTTATCATATGATAAGTTACATTTAAAACACCCATCTGCATACACGCTTATGTTCATCTTTAATCATATGAAAGTAGACGGTGTGTCACAGAACATATGTCTCCTCCATCCCCCACCACCATCTAATTTTTTTATTTTTTGAAAGAAATGCTGCAGAAAATTCATTCCCGTACAACAGCGGTCCAATGTTGTTGAGAAATAGCTGGGCAAGCCTTCAATTCTCAACTTAATAAAAGGGCATCAAACTCCTAAAAAATAACCCTAGAAGAAAAACATGCAAACAATGTGCACACTAGCTTGGTATTATGCCCTGTCAGTTTCCTCAAAACTAACTGGGGACTGGACAGATGGAAAAAAAATCAAATATATCTAGGAAACCACAATATTTCTCCACCATGAGGGAGAAGACATAATAAATCCTGTGCAAATTTTATTCTCCACAACATCCCATAAAGTTACTAGTATGTTCAATGGTCAAACAGAATGAATATCCTCCCTTATGTAAGCCTCAGATATGACCCTATGTATCTGATATTTTGCTTTTGGTGCTATATTGAATGTTTCACAGCCAAACCAAATGTAAAGGGCATTATTGTCTGTTACTGGAACAATAATCCCGAAAAAGAGATGTCATTTAAGACGTTTGGCTCAAAATATTTGTGAATGTATTAATACCCCTGTCAACACAATATACTAAAAAACAAAGCCGCACCAAAACATGTGCAGGAAACATTACACTTCATGGTGATCACATATACAGAGTTTAAAGTCATAATTTTGAAAAAAGTAAAAGCGGTTTGACCACAATTATGCTTATGCTAATATACTGATTGAAGCTAGTGCACAAGATTTATATAACTGCTCTATAGTTATTTTAATTAATCCAAGGGCAAACTATACCAGAATAGCTGAATCACCCAAATTGTATCACTGCACATCTCACTTCAATTTTGTTCCTGTATACAGTTTTAAGTCAATATCTTAGAAATGTCCAGTATAGTTTCACTCAACATAATTCTTGCTCCTGACCCACCCCCCCGACTGACTGATCAACAATTGAGGTAACTCCTATATACATGTACCCTATCTCACACTTTGTTTGTTGGGCGTTATATGACATATGATATCCTGCCTCAAATGCTTTAACCTTGACTTTGAAAAAGGTTCCCAAGTGTTAGTAATATGTAACAACATACTCAATTTTTGGGTCACTTTTCATTACTTGATCAGGAATGACTGTTGCTGCTTTGAGAAAGTTTCAATATAATGATACAAAGAAATTTTGTAAATGACAAGTGGTTGCAATTTTATCATCGGTCAAACATTCATTACTGTCCCATTTTTACAAACCTCTTTCAGGGCCTCACTTATGTTGAGGTGCTTACTAAATATAAATTTGTATTTTGTAAGTTTTCAGCAAATGGTACGCTTTATTTTGATACCGACCATTGATACCAATTTGCCCCGGAAATAAAAAAGTTCCGGTCACCACAAAACCTCAGTTTCTGTTCGGGTTTATCATCAGTACCAGTAATGAGGATTATAACATGCTTTTATGATGTGTATTGCCATTCCTTTACTTGAGTATGTGTTGATCGATGACCTTAACATTTACATGTGGCATACTGGCCTGAAACAAGAGAGAGGTAGAATTCTTGGTCAAGTATTTGCAACGTTGATTGTAAATAATAGATGGCTTCAGAAACTGATTGTACATTGATGGCATTTAACGTTAGTGGGAATCTCCACTCACTTATAGCTTTCACCATATTCCTCTTGAATAAATCAGGATCAGCTAAGCCACGCACAGTTCTAAAAACCATGCCACAGGTATGGGCTACGGCAGTTTTCTATCAGCCGTAACAAAGACCACTTCAAGTTTTTTGTCAACCCCCATGGGGGGGCACAGAACTTGCTCCTGTCCAAAACATCGTACATCTGCCAATGCTATGTCACTTTCTTGCCTAAAAATGAAATATCATAGAGTTTTTTTGTTATTAAGGGAGAATATACAGCACATTTAAATCATACTTAATGCTACTGATATGCACGCTATCAAGTCCTTCTAGCCAAAGAAATTATTCTAGAATTTATTCAGGGCAAATTACTTTGTTAAAAATATCCCTATTTAAGTGGTTATACTCCAAGCACATGAATGATCATGAATGAATCTGTTTATGAAAAATCAATATAATACGACTGGCAATATGTCAACCTGAATTTAACAATATCAACAATAATTGTCAGTCTCCATGAAGTATACCACACCCCCGAAACGCCTGTATATCAAACTTAGCAAGTTTGATGAAGTATTTTCAAGGAATATGACGAAAACAAGAGCTGTCCATAAGAAGGGCGCTCACTTTTTCAGTGCTTGACTTTGAGTTAGGATTTGCAGGAAAAGGAGCTTAACTATATCAAATAATAACAGAATTCTATAGGGGATTGTTTCACCAGATGTTTCACAGTACTGAACTATTTTCACAAGTACGGACTATTCTAAGTGCTGAGTCTTAAAAAAGTTTAACTAACACATGTACAGAACTTGTTACGGTTTTAGTTATTTTACTGTAAAAATGACAGTCATGCAAAGACAAAAAATCTGATGTACATTGGAATATAGGCATAATTGTGTATGTTATTAAATTCGTATTTTAAGTTTCAAGTCATTATTATGTAAGTAACAGAGATTATACTGGGACTTTATATAAAAACAGTAACCTGAACAATTCCTAGTAATATAAAGGGGCATAAATATGTCAGAGTTCAATCAGAGTAAAAGAATTGTTTCTCCTGGAGTAGACTTTGATAGTAAACAACTATTCAAAGTTTCAATTCAATAGCTTTGAAAGTTACAAGTGGATATTGCACTTTAACAAACATGTTTCTAAGTATTAAAAGGGGCATAACTGTCAAATTAAAATTAGGTTATCGGGGATTGTTTCTCCTTGTGTAGCCATTGAGTGAATAACTATTTTAAGTTTCAAGTCAAAAGCTTTGATAGTAAAACAGATATTGGACCTTTATCAAACAAAAAACTTAAAGATGATTATGTTAAATTAGGACATAACTCTGACAAATTTACTCAGAGTTAGGGGATTGTTTCTCCTGGTGTTGACTTTGATAGTGAATAACTACATTTTAAGTTTGAAAGTCAAACAGATTTGAAAGTACAGGATATTTGACTTTATCAATAACTTTATCAACGGCGACGGTGACGCTGGGGGCGAGTTACAATAACTAGTCTTTCTTCGAAATTATCGAGCTAATAGTACATTGTTTTTTGTTGCATGAGGGCAACGTGACAATTGTGAAAAGTCGAGGGATGAGATATAAAGTCAAATACAACACTCTATTTAGGGCCGCTGGACTATAGACATAAGTTACCTATAGACCAGATAGTTCATGATAATAATTCCAGTACCTAGCCAAGTTTCTGTTCCTGTTACAGTGAAACCAAGCTAAAAAAATAAGTTTTTCCCGTAGTTTCTTAAAATCAGAAAAGTTCCTATAATTATACAGTTAGTGTGAATAAGAAATCAAAACTGTTTCATTAGATTACAATTGCATATGATGTCAATTTTATTTCAAATTTGATAGCTTGTTAATTTAAATAGTTATGTCTAATACTTGTCCTCTGTACGAAAACAATAGTTAGCACTGGCAAGAAAAGTATTGATGCAATGTAAGATTTAAACATGTCTAAAAACTAGTAAAGACCAAACAAGGGACAGTTTATTTTTCCTATCCATTACTTTAATGCAATTAACTAGAAAATATTTGCACTACGAATCTATTGTTTTAACTTTCTAAAAGGACACTATTTACCCTTACCATGCTGGACACGACTGTTTCTGTTTGCGACCGTGCAGACCAAGATCAGCTGCACATCAGTTCGTCTGATCATGGTCTGCATGTTCGCTATTCATCAGTAAATTTTCGTAAACATCCCTTCGATGATAAATGGTACTGCCCAAACTGATTGATGGACCAGTCCATTATAGAAATTTAGCATGGTAAGGGTTTAAAGTCTAAACACTTTTTAGCACTGTAGATATAGTTGATTTGATAAATAATCTGTGTTGAAAACTGGGAACAAACTTAATACTACACCCATGTATGGTAATATCTACTGTTTATACATCAGGACAGAACAATAATACGCATTTTCCTCTTCAAACGAAACAGCCAAGGAAATGATTCAAGAAAATTGTCCGGTCAATACTCGGACAAACGAACTTTGCAGGTTAGGGGCAAACCTAAGTTTCAAACTAAGGGTGCCCATAGATTGTTTCCACAGCCTTCTATAATGTACACTGTAGTATGAAATTGTAAGTACAGGTAGTTTATATTACCATCACATTCAATCCAGAATGCCTCCAAGGCAGTATACTGTATCCTTCTCCAACCTTCAGATAGTTATTGGAACCCTCTGACTGAGTGCACTTCCATACAAAAATCTGAGTGGTATTCCAAACTTTGATGAACAGCTTGGTTGAACAAACAGACTTGAAATGCTTCGATGCATGGAGGATCTCTTGTGCAATGAACCACTTTATCCAGTCATTAACAACTGGGTAATTCAGCATGGAATCTTAAAATGTTTGGTCAATGCATGAAAAATGATGTCAAATACAAGGAATCCAGAAAAAGGACATAATAGCAACATTCAAATTTAAACCCAATTTACTGGCGCTAACCTCACTGTTGTCCCAAAACATCTATGACTAGGTATTGTAAACAAGGATTGTTTGTAAAAAATGTATGCTTCCCCTCTTCTCAACTGTGCAACCATGATTTTATTAAGGGGCTATTGCATTTCAAGCAATTTCAAGAAATAAGGGGTCTTGATCCTGGGCAGTGTGGCTGGTTACAGAACATGACTCATTTATCATGCCTATATATAAAAAATACCCTTCTGAAGAAATTCTAACAAATGGACAAAATGAAATGACACAGAGTATATTATTCCAAATTTACTCATGAGTCTGGCTGTAACTAAGAGCACCCAAAAATTTGTCCACACTGAAGGTATAATAAAATTGGTCTACCAAGCAACTATCCACTTCCTATGTTTACAAGGAATTACCAATGAAGGTTCATCCGATACGCCCATATACACCGTTGCACAATACAAGCAGTTGTTGTTATCCAATCCCCCCCCCCCAAGGCATTGAATTTTGCTATATTTGTCACTATTCAACAAATTCGAGCAGATATGACCATTAGAAATAAATCTAATTGAAAAAAGATGCAAGTATTTTCTTTGATGATGTGTAAAATACACACATATTTCTGATTATTCAGTATTATTAAGCAGAAAGAACATTATATGTGATCTTTTGACCTCAAATTGTGACCTGAACCACTTTTGGTATATTTGGAATATCCCTGTACGAACATTTTTGGTCTTTAGCTGAACATCCAAGATAGGCAATGCTATATGAGGTTTATAGTCTTGGATATGCATGTTAGGCCTAATAAGAATACACGGTGGTGCATTTTTCCACAAATCAAGCGTGGAAAAGGTGGGTCAGTTGTTGTAATGTTAGCCAACATATACAGGTTTGCACAAATCTTGAAATATGATTTCACTACATACACAAATGAATGAGGTTATGTTTTAGACAATGTAATAATTATCTTCATATATATAGGTTATTATAAAGTAGCTCGATCTGGTATGCTGTATTCGGCTCGAGTGGATTTTGCCAGATCGGATCTCACGAGGCGTGCGAGTGTGATCCGACCTGGCAAAATCTACGAGAGCCAAAATACAGAAATTCCCAGGACCTAGCTATGTTATAATTACCTTTTATTATATACCTACAGCTTTGTGCTTGTGGTTTTGTTATTTGCAAGAAATCTTCATTTTTTATCATACTAATATTGAAACTAAGTGAAGTTTTTATGTGTGCTATTTATAGACTGTGTCAGGGTCATGCATATTATGAAAACTAGTCCGGCAGCATACAATACAAAAGGTCCAATACGGAATTTAGAATGTACAATACGGAATTTGTTCTGCCTGTTCATATTTAATGTGAGAACATGCTTATTTTTTTACAGAATTCATATGGGCATATAATAAGTATATATATATATAAAACTTCAAGACCTAAATTCAAATTATTTTAAAACCCTTTTGCAATATATACTTTCTTTTGGTGGGTAGTGGTTCATTTTGACATTTGTTTTTACACCAGAAAATACATCTACTTATACTGTAGTAGGTATGTTTTTCAGCGGTATGTAGCTACTTTATCTTTCTTCTCCACTTTTGTTTTTGCAGGAAGTAAGCCTTGATCAATAATCCAGTCAGCATGTTTGTCATAAATGACTTGAATCCTCATGTCTGGGCTGTCCGGATCTGGATAAAATGTTGGAACTGTGCACTATGGTTTACTTGGTTATGATAGAAATAGAACCGCAGTCACGGTCAAGGAGTGAAAATCTCTCCATTCTTGTACAGGGATATAAATTAGCAGGGGCCCAGTAGTCCATGGCCCCTAGTTTTGGCAAGGCTCCTAAATTGTTGTGAAAATGCCATATACCAAATGTTAAACATCTATTTTTGATTATGGGCCCTAAAGAAAAATAGCGAGTTTCATATCCCTGTTGTATTGAAACAGTCATTATATTATGGTACAGGGTCTGGGCAATCATGTTGAACATAGATTTTGTCTCAAAAGAATTCTGACAGTACAGGGTTTCAGCAAGCAATTTTAAACATGTTAGATATGTCTGGAAATGGCCACAAATGTCATGGTGACCGTTGCATTATTGTATAATAAAGGCAATATTTTTTTTTTTTTTTACATTTCCTTTTTACATACAATGCCACTTAAAAGATAGTTCAGACTTGTACTGTTGTAAGCTTGACTTATTTGTGCCTAGCAGCCATGAAATGCCAGAATATGTTAATAACAATTTCAGCCACTATCCTGGGTTGTCATACTAAATTCACTGTGATTTTGGGTGAACATATTGGTCTTCTCACAACTTTTTGACAAATCTCTGAGCTATTTACTATATAGGCACTAAAACTTTAAAGTCTGACAAATTACAACTCCTTATGCGAGGAATTTTCCTTGAGTCTGGGAGTGTTAAGATGTCTACATGGGGTTATATTGCCCTGGTCAGGTCATGGAAGGAGTACAGCATGGTGTTGTTCATCGATAGGCCTGGTCACCATTAAGGTGGTCAATCACATTTAATCTACATGTAATGACATTTTTTACTTTTTGTATATTACTGGTAGAGAATTATTTAAGGACAAAAAGACCGATTACATAGAGTTAGATTCCTATTTGAAATGTTATTTTATTATTTTTATTAAAATTTTGTAAATCCTCCCCTTTAATATGAAAGTATATAAAAGCTGGGTATTTCTTTTTCTTTCCGTACAATGTCTAGTTTTACAATTTGCATTTGATAGACATATCAATATTGAAAATCTGAACCAAAAAGCAAGTTTTAACGCTAAGCTTGTGTTCACTGCATTCTGACTATGAATGATGTTTATTTGACTCTCAGTGTAGTATCTGGTATGCACCCTCGATAGACACCCCACTAGTCCTAGGCAAACATCGGCGCTGGCGTCTATACCATTTTCCAACCCGTCCTGCGCTTTCTTAATGAATTCCACTACTGTAAATACATAATTTTCAACTGCAATATTTTACAATATATTTACAAATATGTCTAATATTTATACATTTCCTTAGGCAAAGTATGTTATCTAAATTTATATTTAATGATTAAATTAATCTTCTTGGTTGGGCAACCAGGATAGGAAAATGAAATTTTAAAAATCCTCCCAGATGAAAATCTCATTGGTATGTAAGTGTTAAGTGAACATAAATGAGTGTGTAAATGATCTTGCACAAGTTTCGAACAACATCCGTTCATGGCAAAATTGTTATCCACCTTTAAGGACATTGTATGCTGTCAATTTACCATATATTTCATATGTCATGCGCTCAAGCTTTTCACCATCATGGGCGAAGATCATGTTTCCCTCAGGGCCACACAAGGAAGCCTCTGCAACAGCTTTGCCTCAGCAACCTTAAAGCAATACAAGTAAAAGAAACTCATTTATCTCACTGTCTTTTGTATAATTATTTCCATGATGGACACCATATGGAAATGCATAAAGACTTTGCCATTGACAAAAACTTCTAACCTATAAGGAGTCAGGAGTCCGAACAAAGTCCATTGTATACCAATTTTAGGACCTTAAATCTCTATGCGTGACCTTGACCGTTTAGCTATTGATCTGTGTTTCTTGAGTGCACCATGTTCATCCTGGTGAACTATTGTGTTAGGTTATTTTGAACTCTTCTTACACAAAGAAGTACAGTTGGACCACATCGGGATGTACACACGGACATTCTTATTAATGGTACTAATGTGGCTACTCTTTTGTTCTCCCTATTGTCCGTTTTAGCCACCTAAATCCAAAAAGCACATAAACCCAAAAATGTTGAAGACATCAAGATAATTTACTGTTACCTATTGTTCTCATAGCCCCTAAGTACGGGTTTTTTTCGGGCAGACAGACAGACGGAAGCACATACATGTACAATGGAACTGCTGTTGTGACAACTATTTAGAGCTCAATCACAAGCGGTTCATCAACAAACAAGGTGCTAAGGGAGAAATGAGCGAAACAAAATTTCTAAGACTTTTATGTACTGTCATTTTTTTTTTCAAAAGAGAGCAAAAAAATTAATGCATGTGAGAAATGGGCATTCAATCAATACTGAAGTTACAAGTTTGGACATGATTAAATGCAAAGGACCTAAGGATCTTGATGAGGCCGAAGTCAAGGTCACAAACCAAATCATTGTAAAGGACAGCCTACACTGAGTGCTTGTCTGAATTTTTAAAGATATTCTGTCAATGTTTTAAAGTGTTCGAAATATGAAAATAATAACACTGCAAAGGGAGATAATTTGCTAAAAAACCCAAAGGAAAAATTATGGTTACCTCATATCGGAACATTTTTGATGAAACTGATGAAGTTTAAGGAGCGAAGGTGCAGCAACATGCAATAAAGTGTTGCACCTGTATTATGTAACACAAATGTTTTTTAACCATGTCAATACTTGTTCTTCTTTTGAAAATTCATGTTTTCCCTACAGGTTTATTGAATTTTGGTATATACAAGGCAAAATGTATTATAAACATTTAATGCTAACAAAATTATGTATGTTATTTTATCTATTACGTAACATAACTGCTAAAACAAATGTTGAATCTATATTCCATCCCAGGTGAACGGGTCAGACCTTGTTTAGTGTCACACAATGTTAGAAAGGAATCCTTTGAAAACTGTACGGGGAGTTGCGGCAACACAAAGTAAGGTATACACAGTTAATGGACAGATAACACATGAACAATATACGTCAACCAACGCCCGTATAAAAGCCATGAACAATTTTTTAAAATAATATCAAGCATACTTTTTTAAGTATATACATTGTAAAACTGCATTGAGAGTTACCTGAGCTATGTCTGACATTCAAATATGGTAAATATGAATGTTTCAAAGGAATATTTTGAGTAAAACGAAAAAAACTCAAAAAGTTTCTGTTATCAATTTGTTATTATTTGAAGTAAAAAAACCTCGGGAAGGGGTTAAGAAGCTGCTGTGCAGTCCCAATACAGCGATTTGAACAAAAAATTGAAATGTACCAGAGATTTCTCTCTTTGGACCTCCTTGGTCATCTCCATCTTCACCAGAGAAGACTATTCGCAGCAGCTATGACCAATTGAAAGTGGATTTACCAACAACTCTTAATGTCGTTTGTAACAGCCTCTCCCGTTGAACAACTATTGTTTGTGGCTCTGAGGGTTGTAGTGCTTTGTCAACCCATTTCTTCAACGTAAGCTGTCTTTCCTTCTTTATTTGCTGTAATGAATGTCATTCAGAAAAAAATGTCACAACTGATTTCAAATAAAAAAGAGATCAACGGGCAGAGGCGCAACACTAGTTCCATGATCTAAATATGAACGCACAAGAGCAATAAGTACAATTTTTGAGGCGACCACCAAAGGATCAGACTGATATGGTTTGAAGAAATTGTTCATGCGTTGACACACACACAACAGACACATGGCAATCAACATATTGCTCATCTTTAGCACAATGTGTCAGATGGCTTAAAGAATCGGCAACTTAAGGATAAGCAGTCCGTTTTCTGCCCTGAGCAGAGTTGTTATTCCCTTATCAGATGGTAAAAGTTATGTATTACAATAAAATGTGACTAATTACTTTTAACTTCATTTGTTGCATCAAATTATTTCTTACCTATTACAAATACTTAACAAGCTTTCTTCAATGGCCAACTGGATGTCATCTTGTCCGATATACCCTTCCGCTGACATAGCATCATTTGTCTGGTTGGACGACTGATCTTCTACTGTGACGGCATCAGATTCTATAGAGTGGTTGTTAATACTTCCCGACATATCAGTTGATTCACTGTATATTACTGTGGCTGAAGGACACACTCTATGCTGGAAGGTAAATATATTTCATTTTGATTGTACTCAAGTGAGATGTCAATTAAAATAAATTGTGACTATTGGCAAGCCGCATCAGACCCCAAATGTCAGAACCAAGCGGTTTGACTTCTACTGAATTATTTGTCAAGGTAGACCATGGTTTAAAGATGTAAGATGCAGCTGTGTATTCAGGTGATAGTTCAATCAACAATTTGAAATTTAAAAATTATTTAACTGATTTGATTCTTACTGTAGTGCTGTAATAAGAGTAACATTTCCTGATATCCAACAAGACTAGACAGAACAACACTGACACTCTTATACCTAAATAATAAGCTAAGTAAACAGTACTGGATACAGTTTCAGTGTTTTGCTGGTATAAAAATAATTGCAGTATTTGATACTTGAAATCCGCGAAATTAAGTATGAAAAATTATAAAATTTAGACAAAATCTACGAAACTTTACACCACTTATAGGGTAGTAAAGCTAAGAAAGATTGGAACCAAAGTCAATAGAATGGCACCCTTCAATGATTGCTTGTTTTAAAGTTTCATGAAATTCTGCCCATCTACTTGAGATATTAACTTGAAGATTACAAAAAAAAAAAAAAAAAAAAAAAAAATGGAGATAATTTTGTAAAAATTACAAAACAGAATTATGGGACTTTTACATATTTAATGTCTTTTCAAAAGTGAGCAAAATTTTGCTGCACATGTGAAATGGGCCTTCAATTATTTTTGAAATTTGATTAAATTCAAATGCCCTTGAATTGTCAACGTCCATGACAATGGAAAGGTCATCCTACGCGGCCTAACCTGGGGTGACTTGTATGATCATATTCGAATTGCTGGGCCCTCTTCACACCATGATGATATATTTGCAGCAAGAATAATTGAAATCATTTGACAGTTACTTAGATATGGCACCTGACGAACGGAAAGATGGACCACCAGATGGACATTCTTAGGAAAGGATCTTATGTGGACACTCTCTTGTTCTCCTGCTTTTTCTGTTAGCCACGTGAGAGAAACGGAATGAATAGCATCAGTATTGTTCTCTATTGTTCTTCTAGCCACATGAATACGTAACTGTTAGCTTGGACAGACGGGGGAAGGACAGACAACGGAATACTACATCCTTTCCCCTTCTAGCAGGGGAAATAAGCCCTGCCCACTACAGCTATGCATATGAACAAATATAGAGGCATTCAGCTATTGATTCACGACAAGAACAGATCTGTCTATTTTTAGCTCCTGAGACAATTTGCGGCTGATCTGAACGATCATTGCTGTAAATTTTCAAAAAAATTGGCCCTGCTGTTTGAGTGGACTATTTTGACATTTTGTTGAAGAAAAAGTTGATAGACACACATGTGACAGACGACAGAAGAAATGCGATCACAATAGCTCACAATGATCCTGTTGTGCTCAGGTGAGCCACCTATAAATAGCCAAAATAAAATTATATTATAGCGATAAGCAGACAAGCAGACATTGTCATAAATTTTTCAAACTTTGAACCATATTTTTCTAAATAAGGACACTGTAAATGCTCCAAACTTTTTCAAATGAATTATAGGGTCACAGTGGGCTTGATTCTTAGTTGTACGATTATATGTTTATAGCTTACCAAACTAAACCGTCTTCTCTGAAGAGGAGGTGGTATGTCTATAAACTCTATGCTCCCGTATCAGCGGCACCAAAAGCTCCTAATAAAAATAAATAAACATTGGTTGAAATTTTTAAATCAAATCTATTTCCATTTTATTAACTTTGCCCTACTTCCATGGCGTGTTGTAGAAAGCTTTTGATAATGATTTCGGTGAAACTTCAAAATATAGGTCCTAATGCCATACTTTTATATGGAATACACCTTATTCTTCAGTTGCTATGCTCGAGCACTTAGCATCTATCCCTCGAGTTCTTAGCAGGATCCAAAAGTCCCCGTAAGCATCCGTTATGGTTATAAAAAATGTTACTACTGGAAACAACTCTTACCATGTATCTGCCTATTGTCACCAAAGTGGGTGTTCCTAATTCAATGTCATTGAGCAGTCTCCTGAAAGACATTTAAATACTGAATGACTTTTTTTTTAAAGGGACTTTTTTCATACGAGTTGGTTTGTAATACAACAGTAACTAGTTGAATGCTTATCAAAGTATTAAGTATACCGTTATGTATATATGCCAATAAAATTCCTCTAAATATACTGTTTTTCTTTTGGAATAATCCATCAAGTCTCAATTACAAAAGCATGTTAAAGGGTGAAAAATACTGTGCTAATCCAGGTAGAGTTATCAAACATTGCACTGGTGGTGGCTAGAAGGCTAAGATGACACAGAAAGTTATTGTTTAGTTTTAATGCTACACAAGCATGGAAAAAGGAAATAAAACATCAACCCAGAGCAAGAATTTCAGAAAGATAAGCGCTTTAATGTTAATATTCCACCCGAGTAATCAAACAAAGTTCTATGACCCTAAAAACAGACATTTACTTGAAACATGATTTTGTAATGAACTGTAAAAATCTACAACTGGACCTTTCTAAACCGAATTTTGGGACAATGTGATACAATTAAACAAGAGTTAACATATTTCCTTTTTGAAACGCTTGGAGGGTCTTTGATCTGTGTGACTCGCACTGTATACCAGACGAGGGAGGTGACAGTCCTGCAAGTTGGCAATGACATACAGTGTGCTGGTCAAACTCATCTGACGAAGACTGAAATTAGAATGATCACTGAAGTATATTCATATGCCATAATGATGCTTTATCAGTAACTGTATGGCCAAAGTCCAAGAGTAGGTACATCTGCCTCAAAAATGAAATATATATCACAAAATCTACAAATTTAGCTTAAAAACTTCAGGATGATCATGTGTACAAGGAACCAGTGTTGCACATGCCAATCAACAGGCCCAAAAAGCAAACAGACCAATGGATGAACCAGACAAGATATTTCGTTTATTCCCATGATTAGACACAAAAAAGCATGTCTGCAGATTTTCTTTATAAATTATGTGTTTGTTCATCACCTAGAAGAATATTTTTATTTTGTTTTCTATTAGTTAGAATTCATTATGTCGATATCGCTTTGTCGAAATTCCTGATATTTTCGAAATATCACACGATTTTTTTATTTACAAGCTTGAATATTATCACTTGTACAAAACTGTAGAAATGAAATTATGACAAAATGACAGCAACATTGGCACTCCTTTCCAGCAGCATTTATGTCAAATATTTACTAGATTCAACATATTCTAGATTTAAATCTGAAGACTTTGAAATAAACAGCCTGTGATATGGCACCTAAAGTTTTAATTTCACACCACTCTGTCCTACCATGCACTATTGGATGCGATAAAAGTTTCGTCAAGAACAGCAATCAGCGCCGTGTCACGATCTGAACCTTGGTGCCACCTCTTCCATTGTACTGGAGGCTTGTTGGTTGCAGTGTGCCTCTTCTCCCACCTGACAACAAACCGAGATAAGACCTTTATTTAAATTACACTGTTTGGCAGAAGGGACCTTATGAATAGAATATCAATTATGGCTTGTTATAAAAACCCCAACAATACCACTTTTTCAGAGGCAAGCTGGATCATTTTGACCAGAAGAATATTTGTAAGCATTGGAGGATAAAGTATGTTTTGGGGAGAATTGGTGGGTGTCTTTTTGTTAGCATGTGTGCATGGGAGCACTTGATATATGTCATGACTCAGTACAGCTGCCACATCACATTGTAATGTGTGGGTATATTAAGTGGATACAAGTGCCTTCTGTACACATTTGAAACTTAAAAGAGAATACCACATCAGTATGACATCAACTATGGTAACTGCACTATTCAGTTTGGGAAAACTTTAAAGGTTTATGAGTGTTTTGGGTTTATTCAGCTAAACTTTTAAACAAGGGTAAAGGGTTTAAATGTTGAATGTTTAAAACTATCTATCAATATAATGTTTCTTGGCATCACGGTGTAACCCGCCCAGTTTTTTTCCCCTTAAGTTTTTTTTCCCCCGGGAAACCTAGACTGGCAGGTTTTTCCTAACAAGCAACTTCTTCCTTAGGAAAAACCAAACCTGCTAGTACTGTAAAAGCAGAAAATTTTTGCAGGGTTAAATTTCGCGAGGCCCAACATACTAGTATCCTAAATAGTTCCTCGCAAATATTCACCAAATTTTTAATTCAAATTAAAGAATGATACCCTTTTCACAATTTCGCGAATATTAAACCCCGCAAACATACTCAAAATTTCAAATTCGCCAAATTTTGACCCGGGGAAAATATGTGCTTTTACAGTAAATCATTAGTAACTCATCGCACACATTATTTCACTATACCTTTTCAGTCTTCTTTTTGGTATATAAATATACCCAAAGTATCTTTAATTTTGACTCAATATAGAGTTCGTTGATTGTCTTTTCCATATTGACACACATGCCTTGGAAATCTTTCAGTTCTGTTTTCAAATCTTGTAGAATCCTTTGGGAAAAGCCGGAAAGGAAAAGAATTTCATCTAAAGCATGGTTAAGGACTGCCTTTAAAGAGTTTTCTCAACCGTGAGATGGCGGACACCACCTCCACATCGTTGCCTCACTTGCTTATAACACGGATTGGTTGCTGTAATCCATCCATCCTAGCTCCAATCTTCTTATGGGCCTTTCCACTAAGCATTTCCAGCCTTTAAACCACAGCTGCGGAGAGTAGATCGTTTTTTTCCATTTCCCCGAATTCAATTTTAATGCATTGAGCCTGATTACTTTCAGTGCTTGACTGATCACCTTCAGTTTGAGACCTGCAGAAAGCAATTGCCGACCCTCTATCACCATACGCAGGTAAGTAGATTTCAACGATTGTCATCCATTAACAGCATGAAACTGCAGTCAATCTACAAAAGATAATGAAAAAATTAAAAATTTAGAAAATATTATTCTATATAAATATATGAGTTTTATATACATGTACATTGAACAATGGAACAATCAAACACTTACTGAAATGTAAATTTACTTTTTCTTTACTGCATCAAATAAGAGGTATCATGATGGGGAGGAATACCCTCGCTAAAGCTTGAACAAACACAAAGTGCTTTTTTGAATACAATACAGAAGTTAATGAGAGCTGGGAACTATTGAAAACTGGTCCCGTCCATATCATTACGTATTGTTTTTAAAAACAATGTGCTACATCTGGTCATAGTTTATATGTTTTCAAACATTAAAATGTGCAACTGAATTTTCCTTATAAACTGTAGAAGAAGCTGAGCTGACAAATTGCCACAGTAATCATGTGGTTATTTTCAATAACCAAGTGTTATAATTCCTGTTGAAATCACTCTAAAAGGCCACTTTAAAAAATATTTGATACATTTACCTTATAGTTATCACTTTCAAAAATTTTCATCCCAATTTACTTGTAAATTTTTGGAGTTGTACAAAACATGCATGCAAGGTTCTTAATGAACAAAGGGCTATAAATCCTCCTATAAATCTGACCCAAAAAAAACAACAACAAACTTCAGATAAACATGACCTGAAAAATTTCTTTAAAAACCCTTGCAAACTGGGAGGAGGAATTGCATTTAATGTTTATATGGACGGATGGAAAATGACGCGATGTTATGTGACGTGCAAACAACTTCATCCGGTTTAAAACCCCCACTTCACTTTGTGATGCAGGGTATAATTACACCACAAACCCTCTGTAAAGAAGACTGCCCACTATCTGAATGCGTGCCAGTGTAATAAAAAACAACCCTGAAATGGCAAAACATTTTTATAATGCTAAAGTTTCCAATGGCTGTAGTTTTTGTACACATGTATTCCACATTTGTTAAAAAACAGCCTATAGAGTTTGAAAGACTCGTGTGTAGTTTTAATGCAATACATACATTATTAAACAAGATGTACACTAACAATTTAACAAAACTTAAACCTGCCACAATTTTTTCACTGAAAAATTTCATTTGGGCTGCCATTCTTGTAAACCATTCTACATTTACCAAACATGACTTGGATTGTAGTTTAAGATGGTTAGAAATGTTACGGACTCCATGTGTAGTGTGAATATGTATGCAAAGGTAGCAGAAATGCACTTTAAAGGTTGCACATACACCTTAAAATGAGGTGTGATGGAGCTAAATGGGGTACAGGGGAGTTGAAAAAATTAAGCTCAAAAATATTAAAAACTGTAATGTAATTGTGCAGCTAGTTAGAAGAATCAGTTTGCAGAATGATAACATCTGGTAGTATTTCCGACAAACCCTGGATAACTTCTGTGTAAGCTATAAGTTTTAGATATTCTGTCAGCCATGCATTTTGGACTTTGGCGATCCCCTACAAAATTTTCACAATGTGTGTCAGGCCTAGTGAAGGAAATATACCTACATAAATATCAGCTTGCAGATCTAAATTTAATGCAGATGGGGCAAATTATCTCTACAAAGAGTATCACTGTAAAAGCAGTGGGAGATTAAGTGAAATGCTCATTAATTGTTTCCTTACTTGGACCGTCATGAATTTGAATCTTCAATGGGCAAAATTGGTTTCTGTTTTCTCAAAATTTGGAATATGTCACCATAAATCTCTCATGTGATCCTTTAAATTAACTCTTAGTGCTGGCGGCAGATGATTATGCCTTGCGACCAGTGCAGACCAAGATCAGCCTGCACATCCGTGCAGTTGATCATGGTCAGCACTGTTCGCTATTCAGTCAGTAAATTTTCAGTGAAAACCCCTTTGAATAATAAGTGGTACTGTCCAAATTGAAAGATGGTCCAGTCCATTATAGAAATATAGCAGGGTAAGGGTTAATACGACATACTATTAGAAATAATACTGTTAGCATCAAAATGTGAACGATTGTATGTTTGTGTCTGATGTAACTAGCGTATCGTGTCTCTCCAAACAACATCTTGAGGAAAAGAATCACATATATCCACACGAGATCCTTTCACTTGTCTTATATTATTACCCAAAATAGTACAAATGTGCTTGTTTTGTCTGTTGTACAGTTAACTGCTAAACACTGATAATAATAACTGCTCAAGGGCCATGATAAAATAAAACAAGAGCACCGCCTTGCGGGTGCTGACGCTCATCTGATTTTTTTTGTATAATAGAAAAATTGTCCTACCCATGATTTTGTCCAAAAAGGGCCATAATTCTTGCAAAAAACAGGATGGAGTTATGTTTCTTGATGTACAGAGTCAGCTTATGATGGTGAACAACTGTTGCAAGTTTCAAAGCAATAGCTTGAATTAGTTTAGGAGAAAAGCTGACCTAAACATAAGACTTAACCAATAAATCTGATATTTTCTAAGTCCAAAAGGGGCCATAATTCTAGCAAAAAGCAGGACAGAGTTATATTTCTTGCTGTACAGGGTCAGCTTATGGTGGTGAACAAGAGTTGCAAGTTTCAAAGCAATAGCTTTGATAGTTTATGAGAAAATCAGACCTAAACATAAAACTTAACCAAGAAATCTGATTTTCTAAGTCCAAAAGGGGCCATAATTCTCAAAAAGCAGGATGGAGTTATGTTTCTTGCTGTACAGGGTCAGCTATTGATGGTGAACAAGTGTTCCATGTTTCAAAGCAATAGCTTTGACAGTTTAGGAGAAACGCTGACCTAAACATAAAACTTAACCAGGCAACGCCTATGCAGACGCCGGCGCCAACACCGACGCTGATAAAGTGATGACAATAACTCATTTTTTCCCCCAAAAATCAAATGAGCTAAAAATATAGTTTCTTATGTGGAGAGTTCAATATTGAAAATTATGAAGAAACAGTCACATTGGAAACGTAATTTGTGTTCCTGATAATCCAGATTTTCTTATGCAGTATGCAGTAGAAATTTATATACCAGTGTTATAAGTTATATACCTTATCAGCAACAAGTCTTTGTAGTAAAGCCGGCCCAATTCCTCTCTTCAAAAGAAATTCTTTAAGTTTGTCAGACATACTGCTGCAAATATAAAAAAATATTTACATTTCATTTACATTATCATTCCAGAGCTGAAGATGGTCGCTGCATCTGAAACCCACAGCATATTTTCACAAACCCATGTCCTTTCTGGAAGTACTGTGAATACTTTATCGCCATATACTTGTCTACCCTGATCTTGAAATTATCCTATGTCAGTACTGTGACAATCTCAGAGAGAGATAGTCACCCATGTGATAAACATCTGTGAGAAAAAGTACTTTCTGACATTTTTTTGGAACAATTATTTCTCTAAATTCATGGGATATCCATAGAAACACAACATTAGACTACCATACAGTACATTTTACATTCACCAGGTCATGATCAGTTAACTTAAGAATTCGGCCCTATAGATTATCATATGAATGATTTTCAGCTGAAAATGGTTGAAATAATGATTTGCAAGGACTTTGCAGACTTCCATTCTTCACTGTTGACTTAACAATTGGAATATGTCAGGGGTTTAGGATATGGTCTGTCACCCTAAAGCTCCGAGTTCGATCCCGGCATGGCCTTTCATTTCTTCATGCTTTTTTCTCTCTGAATTACATTGCATGCTATATGTGGGTGATTTAAAAAAAAATGAGGCAAATCGAATAAACTTACTTAAAAAGACAAATAAAGGGATTCTTAGCAAAGATTTGATGTTTTAATATGGGTCTCTATGATCAAAATGTGCGTAGAAAGTTTCATGATGATATATGCTGTTAATCAAATTTAATGAAGGGAAATATGGCTAAATTTGTTGCAAGTGTAACATTTTTTTGGGACATTTTAACAAAAACAAGTTTTCCAAAGTGACTGTGTAAAAAAATGCTATCTGAATATGCAAAATGCTTGTTTTAACCGATGCCTTGAACATTCAGGCATATGAATATGGATAGTATTCTAATACACCAACATCTGAGGCATTCATTTTGTGCATCAAAGTAACTTGAACCGTTGGATTTTTTTACAGCTAAAAAACGTTCATTTTCAAAATAAACTGCATTTTATTAGTTGTTGTAATGCAAAGGTAATGAAAATGTATATGATTTTTCACAGACTAATCTTATATCTACTCAAAGTATTCTGAAGTTTTAAGATCAGTGCTTTTATACAATAATAACAGCAAAATAAAGATTGTCAGTTGAAATGTGTTGCAAGTGTAACATTTGATTAAAAATGATAAGATTTTTTTTCAAATGTGAGATAACATGTATCTTTCTTTATCTATCACAGGAACATCAACACCATAGATCATGTGCGACATATATTACCATTTATTACATACTCATTTCTATTCCCCGTTAAGTTACATTGGTACCGGAAACGTCAATATTTTTCCATACACTGACGCCTGAATTTCATACCGGGTGCGTGACGTAATTCAGTGTGTTGTTGCACTATTTTTTTCTATTTTGTTCAGTATTGTCAATCTTATTCAGGCTATTGAACAAATTTATGATATTTACATTATATTTATACGTGTAGATGCGTATGTAATAAAAAGGTTATTATCTTTGCATCGGAAAATATGCACTCGTTCTTCAGCGGAAGAATATTGCGCTCCTAAAGTCGCGCAATATTTCCGCTGAAGAACTTGTGCATATTTCCCGATACAAAACTAATAACCTATATGTATCAAAGCATGCAGATTAATGATGCCATTATAAGTGATGTTGCAAGTGTAACACTATTTTTGACATCTGAACTAGACACATTTCTGATGAGGTTTTAGCAAAACTGTGACATCTTCACTGGAACAACTGTACATTTCAGTTAAGAAAGATACGTTCTCATTATTGTAGAGGCTTCATGTTATGGAATTACTTACTTCTGAGTATAATTTAATATAAAATGTGTGAAATTACCCTTCATTAATTAACATTATAAATTCTGAAACAAATATTTTATTTAAATAAGCAATTTTAATTGTTTTGCATTAGAGTGCAAAGCATACTTGTTTACAGTAAGCAAGTTTGGAAGCCAAATACCTGTACTTTATCTAATTATCATGTTAATATTTAATGTAGGTAAAGTGTTACACTCGCAACAACAAAAATAATTATTGCAAATTATTACATGCAACTGTATTTTTTCTTAACAGAAATTAACACTATAAACTCAAATAAACATGTTTTAACTTAATGTTTACTGACAGAGTTGTGTCAGACATTGTTCACTGTTGAAGTTGTGAACATTTAACCCTTATCTTGCTAATAAGATGCTTTTGCAAATGGCCCAGACCCAGATCAGACAGCCCCGAAAGAGCTGTCTTATCAGACTTTGTACTGTTTGCTTACAGCATATGATAAACCAGACCTTTAGATTCTTGTAATTGTGAAAAACTTTTTATTTTCAACAGGCAGGTGTAATAATACTATGAATTAATATCATTTCTATAAGGGGAGTAGACTAAAATAAACAAGATCATGTGGTTAAAAGACCGCTACCCTCAAACAATGTAAATAAATTGTACAGTTTGGTAAAGATTAAGGAATATATTTCATAATTAATACTGGCCTATGAGAGACATTGTCCATACATATTCACTGGCAAAGTCTGGTCTAAATCCAACATGACATTATATGGGATGTCCAATTAACAAAATCAACCAATCATAGGCCAGTACAGCTTAGTACTATGTGCGGAATTTCTCTATGAGGGAACTTATCCACATTGTTTATAGTCAGATCCACTGGTAAAGTCTGGTAAAAACCCAATAACAACATCAGCCAATCACAAGCCAGCACATTTTATATGCATGGAATTTCTCCAGGAGCGAACTCATTCAAAACATTGTTTGAACAGCGTTCTGCGTAAACACAACTGTAAATCCCAATCAGCCATTCAGGAGATACCAATTTATTAACAATAACAACACTGACCAATCAGCGGCCAGCACAGGTCATAAGTATGCGCAGAATTCTCCATGAGCAAACTCATCCGAGACATCATCAATATAGATCCATTGGTAAAGTCTGGTGAAAATCCAAGAAGCTGTTCAGGAGATATTGCGCTCACATCACGGATCAATCACTGGCCAGCACAGGGATTAGTACACACATAATTTTTTTTAGCAAACTCATTCAAGACATTGTCCAGCACAGGGATTAGTATGCACAGAATTTTTTAGCAAACTCATTCAAGACATTATCCAGCACAGGGATTAGTTTACATAGAATTTTTTAGCAAACTCATTCAAGACACTGTCCAGCACAGGGATTAGTATGCACAGAATTTTTTAGCAAACTCATTCAAGACATTATCCAGCACAGGGATTAGTATACATAGAATTTTTTAGCAAACTCATCCAAGACATGTCAGTGCAGGTCCACTGGTAAAGTCTGGCGAAAATCCAAGAAGCTGTTCAGGAAATTAACATTGACAAATAGTGCACAGACCAAAACAAAATCTATTTTTAGCAATAGTGACCTTGATCTTTAATCAAATTTCCTCAAATGCAATCACAGCCTTTCTCTCTCTATTATTTAATCTATTCAATAAGTTTGGTCAAATTCAAACAAGCTGTTCATGGGATATTGTGTTTACAGCATGCGCATAGACACACGGAAGGACGAATGCACAGACATGTGGACGACTGGACAGAGTCAATTTCCATAGCTCCTGACCCTGAAAGGGTGGGAGCTATAAAAAATCAGGCAACAGAAGGGTTAAGCATTTATTGTGATTTTCTATAGAAAAGATGGGTGCTACAGGTAAGTCCAAATTAAATGGACTACATGTGGTTAATTTTTTACCATACACTACAGTTTGTTCTATATTAAATGTTCTACTGTTCTTTATTCAGACTACAAACCCTTCAATTTTTTTATATCATGCAGCATACATATTGATGATTTTTGAAAAAGTGTAGACCCACATCAGACAGCTCTGATAGGGTATGCACTGTTAAATTTGCTTAGATTATGTGGCATACCAAGACGTCAACTTTTTTTGTCATACGAAAAGCAGAACATTTTCAATAAGCAGGTGTAATTTATATTCAGAATAGCAGGAATCTAAAATAAATATTCAGGAAACAAATTGGTTAATTGTTCACTTTTGTAACAGAAAGTGAAGTTAAAGCAGTTTCTTGAACACTTCTGGTCAAGTCCTTGTCATTTTATGTTTTTTGAACTTGTTGCAAGTGTAACGCAATGCTTCCTTTCTAAATATGCCACAAACTTTTACTCATTTAATAAATAGTATCAAATACATTTATAAAATGGCTAAAAATGGCTTAAAATGATTAAACATGGATCAATTCGTCAAGAAACAACAAAAGATTGTAGTATTCCTTGACTGACATGTTGTCATGTTCAACTTTTGATTTTTGAGTGTTTTTGTTAATTTGGTAAAAATAAATAGTTTATAAACCTATTTCTAAAACATTTACAACTGTACATGATTATGCTAAGCACTTTTTGTCCACAAACCTAATACATTTCATGTTTTCTTGGGAAATATCCATTACCATAATGTGTTGCAAGTGTAACAAATTTGGAGAAAAATGTGTTTGTTTTTGTATGACATATTTTGGTATGTAACATACATATAGAATAACAAAAAAGGATAAAATGTTATTTCACTTACCCCAATGTTGTATTTCAGAGGCAAGATCTTGTCTTTTGATGATTTAAACGAAAAATACTAAAACATTTCCAAGTGTCAACAGAAAAAAAGTGGTTTAAAATGCTAGAAAATCTAAAATTTTGAATGATTTTGCAGTCTTATCCAATAATTTTGATGAAATTTTCTTTTTTTTTAGTGTATACCATTATACACAATAAAAAAATAAGAGTTATATGTATGATTTCTTTAAAACTATCTGTGTTCAAATTTGGTTCATATGTTTTCAAAATACACAAAACTAGTTAATTAAAACTGTTGAAATAAAATTACAGTGTGCTTATAAAACTTCGCCCCAATGATTTTTGTAAACTTCAATGTCATGAGATATTAAAGCTATATAATTAAAGGGCCAAGACTGAATTTGAATTTTGAGCTTTCTGTCATGCTAATGTCTTCATTTTTTTTTAAATCACCCATGTATGAAATGACTTTTTTGCCTATATTTATTGGATATATATGTTGCAAGTTCATTCTCTATATTTTAGTACATTTATGATTTGATAAAATTTGTCATATAATCTCATCTGAACTATATAGAGAAAAGATACTAAGCACAATTAGATACGTAGGTTACAATGTTCCTGGCATATTAACACCCTTCAACAGAACTGTCGATAAGGCTAATTTTACAAAGACAAGCAAAGCAACAATGAGGTGCCAGGCTGCGTGGTCTGGTCCTTGTGCACCTAGCTTACAATAAGGAGGTCACTAGTTCGATCCACAACTCAGCCACAACATTCTGTGACATATATCATTCCGAAAGTTTTTTTCCACAGTAATTTGTCTGCCACTGTTGATTAAAGAAGCTGGTTAGCCTTCAGTATGTTCGAAAAAATGTGGGCACTGGTTTATCCAGGAAGGATTGACAGCCACCTTTATTTTGTCATTATCGTGCTGAATGGGCACGAACACACAGACAGACAAACAAACAGCAGATGTGACGATGAGTAGGGTTGCAACAAAATACACTTAAACTGTTAAGTAAAGGAAAATCAAGGACAATCAGAATTAAGTAACTCTTGAGCTTGCATAATGATTTTTAAGTCTAAAAAAGTGAAACAAATAATAAAAATATATCAAACAACTCCTGTTGCGATTCGAAGTCATCCATAATTTCTTAACTATTGCACCATAGAGCCTTTTGGCATTCAAAGTTGATATACTGGTTGGGATTAATTTTCCAGACAGGACCAGTTTCCGGACACATGTAATATCCGCTTTATTTCGTTGTTATTCATGTAATTGTTTCATCTAGATCATTTAGATGTTTGTTCTTCATGTCTACAACAAACCACTATTTTATAAGGCTGTATAATGTTTCGGTTTTTGACGATAACTCACCTGCGTTTAAAAAACAACTTTCTGTCATAACGGGGCATGAAGATAGCATACGCCTCAGTCACAATCAAATGCATACTTTTTAGGTGCTCCATGTTATACACCCAAATTTAAAAGTGCATGTTTATATATTCTGTCTTCAGCACTTCAGGAGTTACATATCACTACCCAGTTGCAGGTAAAACTACTATCAGGTAGCTGATGTACATATAAAACGAACGCCATGCTGTCCAATAACAGAAAAAAGGCCAAAATTCAGCGTTATATTGTTTCACCTTAAAAAATGTGCTTTTTGTCTTTTCATTTTAATTAAAACCTGAACCAGCAAGACCTTTTTGTGCTGTTTGGTTTACAGGAAAATTCGTCTTCTTTCAGCTGCAAGTTATTTCAACTGTCTATGTCACCCACAACAGAAGATATGTACTGAAGACTGACATGACCGTTTTGTTATATTTTTTGCCTTTTTGCTCTTCCTCATATCAGATATGTGATTTCATTATGAAATAATTCTTTTTTTACTGTCTTATTTGTCTCTGTGTGAACTTCAGTCAACCTTCTTCTGAAAATAATAGCATTCTTTCAGGTGGAAGTTTCTTATCTCCTCAAATTTGACTCTGAACAGACATTGATAAATGCGCCAATTTTTTGGTCCTGTCCGTAGACACCTATTTTCTTTGTGAAGGCTACAATATTAGAGTTTAATCACTGTTCGTATGAAAGCTGCTAGGATAGTGTCTAAGTTGATAAACATTAGACGGAATTAAACTGGGTTATATAGATATAAATAGTTGTTGAATTGCAAAATGTCTTGTCCGTAGACACTAAAAAAGAAGAAGGTTTTTTGACAAATATCATTTATAAAATCATACTGGAGCTATTTATCAAGTTTCAATGATACACCACACTTAAGGCCTATGTTTTTCTGAAATTATGAATTAGGTGGGTGGGGTACATGATATTATTTCTGAGAAATTTCGAAGTTATTGTAAAACAAATTTTATTCCAGTGTAACAATACATTAAAACCATGCAGTGCTGAACTCTTACTTTAATTAAAAGACTAAAGTGGGAAAAGTTTTCAGTATGTTCGGGTCACAATTTTCGGGGTAAGTATTCTATATCATCAAGCATAAATGCGAAAAAGTATAACATACATAGTAAAGCTGAACTATCCGTGTAAATGAGCTGAGAGCTATTTTTCTATTTCCATTTATTACTTTTCTAAAAAACACATTAAAATTAACCAGGTGTGGGTAAAAATTGTCATTTTTGTGCACATGCCTTTACACATTAAAGAAGTCCCAACTATAAGTATGGTGTGCGAGAAGGGCCTGAGCGCTTGTACGTAGTGCGCATTTACAGGGAGTGTATTGCTCAAATTAATATATTAAATATATATTTGACTTTATCGTAAGTCCGAAAAGTGCACCAAAAATAGCAGTATTAATTTTGTAATAATATTATTTATTTACAAGCGTAGCCTATCTCTGACAAATGACATCGAGAATTCTAACTAGCCTTTTAGAAAGCTGCATTTTCATGTACCTGATATTTTCCACTTTGGTTAAAAGCATTTTTTACAATACATTTTTGTAGATAGTGACTGGCTACAAAAGGAATATCACGGAAATAAAAATACGCTGGACCTACGGAATGCTACAACCTACTAAACTTCAAAGTTTAAATTTTTGCTTTAATAAAAAGTGAAAAATAAACTAGAACTCTATGATAAAAATCAAATAGATCGTTTCGGAAGTGTTAGAGAGTGAGAAAGCAAACATATCCTACGTAGTATTTAGCATGGATGATTTTGCACTGGGTCATGGGACTCGTCCCGAAAAGGCCGGTCCGTCAGCCGCGAGTTAGTTGAATGAATGGTTACAGACTTCTATCCGCATGGCGCCTGGCAAAGTGGTAGGAGTTGGGAGGTAGTTGGCTAGCACAATAAAGGTGTCTCATAAGCCAATTTGGCTGGCCCTTTCAATAAGGGTGACACTATAATAAAAAATAAAAAGAACCTTACCTTTATACGGTAGGGATCTGTTTGTTTTACATGTAACATCAAAGCATTAACCCCTCGTGAAAATATTATGCTTTCGGCGTTCACTGTATATGTATAATTATAATATTATACTTTGACGTTACACTGATACAAACAAATACCCTTTTGCATATTCATTTATATAAAAATAAAAGCAAGCAAACAAACAAACAACTATGGGGAAAATGTTTATCTTTTTATTTTGTTGGGTTTAGAGTAACATCAAAACGATACAATTAACTTTTTCCATTTTTTTTTTTTTTTTTTTTTTTTTTGGTGGGGAAAACCTCCAGGTTCCCCTCCAAACATTTTTGGGGCTCAGTTGAGTACCTAGATAGAGGCAGAGACCTTAGAAAAGTCAGCTTGTGGCTTCCTTACACCATCCCACGCCGTGGCAAGGAATTCAAAGTCAGCGACCTTGGCCATCCGGTCATGGAGGCATCTATAGAAGTAATGTTTGAAATATTTACCATTATTCAATTCTCACGCTGATTTTCATTCCTGTGAAGTGAACAATTATGTCTACGTTTTTCTTTTGCAACTATTAAACTTATATATTCAATTAAATCCCGATAATATAAATGATACTGTCAATGATATTTCCCGCCTGAAATTACAAATGGTTTGTCGAATACACCATACTTTTAATTACAAAAATTTACACACCACGAGGGTCGGAAAGCACGAAATTTACGTTCTTGAATGTATATATGAAACGTCATGCTTGAAATGTAAATAAAGGAATAAGGTAATTTTTAAATGTTCGTGGAAAAGATCGAACTGTGATTGTCGATGTTTCCGGTACAGAATATATATGAACGTATATATACGAGCCGTTTCATCTTATGGGACTTACAGGAACATTGTAAGCGATTGTTTATTTATTTTATTTATGTTCTAGTAACCTTTGACACTGATTTCGAGGACAAGCCATATTTGTGACACATACATGTCTATTGTTGGGCTGTAAAAAGATAGATCCAAAATTCAAACTAAAAGCTATATTGCATAACTTCTTCGTCATTTCTGTGCATAGAATTCGGTTGCTATTTCGTTAGAATATCAGAAAATTACTGGAAATAAAACATATCTTTGAAAAAGTCCCGATCTTTCATCATTTGTTTGGTTGGCGTATGTTTACAAATTTCATGTTAGTAGGCCGTCATGTCCAAGAAGCCGTGTAAAGTGATAATTTTGATGACACATTGGTTTTATTTTGTAATTGTGAGTGATCGTTACGTGATCAGAAAGATCGGACAGTGGGATGTTATAAAAAAGTGATACTTTATTTAGATTTGAAAGTGAATCGCACTATACAATAAGGAATTCTAAGGTAAAATACTCCTTTTACTTCGTTCACTGAAGAAAACATGGCGGACATATTTTTGTAAAATATTGGTGCACGTATGATTTGTGTAACCCAGTTTAACGACGTTTTCTTAGAAAACTAACGCTCAGCTCATTTACACTGACATATCCTTGATTGATGAATATATATATTGTATAGATATAAGAGACTTACGGTACCAAATACTTACCCCGAAAATTCCTGTGCATTTTCCTCTTGTGCACTGTTGGAACGTGTTTTTGAGTGTCATTGATACTTTATAATTTACTCGGAGATACATTTTTTATTATTATTAGTTTCTCTTTGAACCCCGAGCATTTCTCGCGTTGTTACGACAATCTCAGTTTTACATAGGAATTTTGCACTGTCAAAATAGCATAGTCCTTAATGTTTATACAAAATATAGAATAAATATATTTCTAATGAAACTTACTTCTTCCAAATGCAAAATGTTACCCATTTATTCTTGTGTGTACAATCTGAATCTGAGAAGTACAATAGATATAGAATATGTTTTAATCTTATACATGACTTATATAAATGTTAAAAGCTATCAAAAAAGGAATAATACATTTCTTTCTAACCCTCCCTTTGTTATGGCTAAAACAAGGCATGCAATGAGGGTGTCTACGGACAAGACATTATGCAAATACTATTCAATATATTTTCTGTTTTCAATAAAAACCAGCACTGGACCTTAGAAATATCTCAAGAGTTCTTTGAAATAAATCAAGAGACTCTGAAATGCAAAAAAACACACAATCTTTTACAAGTTAGTAGTAAAACAGAAAGAATGAGAAGATTGAAGCAAAATCATTTGACATTTGGTCATATTCTAGTGGAGTATGGATCTATTGTTAGACATGGTGTGGGCTGTCCACTTTCAACTTAAACATTTTTTTAAAATCCACTCAAGATGGCATATATATTTCTGTGCTCTTCAGGGCCAAGATATAATGGTGATTGGTTTTCAAGATTTCATTCTATTCATTTGCCTATCAACTTTTATTCTGTAACTGACTGAAATCACATAAAATTGAAGCAGTTTAAATCATCTTAAAAAAGAAATTACAAGAAATTTACTACGTGATTACCGTAGTCTCCTTGCAGCTTTCTCCCTTTCAAAAATGAGAGCTACCGTATTTAGATTTGTTTGTTTTTGGGGGGTTTAATGCCCTTTTTCAACAGAATTTAAGTTATGTAACTTAACAATTGTTAATTGATTCTGTACTGTACAAATATGTTCTCTGCAAGTAACTGCCAACTTCCCCACATGCATCAGAGGCAGAGGTCTAGAATTTTGAAATCATAGTTTGATTTACGATTGGAGTTACTAACATTTGTTCCAGTATTTTTCCAAGAAAATAATATTAATATAGGTGATAACATGAAAAAAGAAGTAAATGTGACAAAAAGATAATTAAAAAACTTTGTCTCCGGTCATACTATCTTATATAATGGAAAAAGGTCAATATTAATCAAAAATATTACTGGCTAGAAAAAGAGAATGTATCTTGGGAATTTTAAAAAAAAAGCATAATATGTAAGTCATTAGCTGACTCAAAACTAAGTGATAAAAACTTATCACAGTGAACATTTAATTATTCTGTAAACAGGTTAAAATTCACAGGAATTTTATTTTGCAGGACTACTTAAAATATTAGTATGAGTTATGGATCTCACAGAATAAATGTCATATGAGTATTTTACAACACACAGCTATTTAAGCAGTCAGCAAAGGAGTTTGTTTCATTAGTTTTCCATTTAAGACACAGTTGTAATCTTTTTAAGATGTTGTTCTCAGCTATAAGTTTAACAAGTTCTTCCTACTTTTTTAAATGTTTCTACTTTAATGAACATGTTTAGATGAACTCATAGAGTTCTTCATGTTAAACTTTGTGTTTATACTTTTTTACCATTTCTTGGTTGATAACAGCATGTAAATAATTTGCCTCAACAAAGACTAGTCAGGTGGTTTCTTCCACCATCCAATTTCAGGAAGATTGTGGTTTATTTTGTTTAGTTGAGGTTAAAAGTTATTACAGATAAATAAACATAGTCTATAAATGGTGTACATAACAGGCTGCAAGGTCAGTTCTTAAGCCCATTAAATGCATGAGCATTGATCAGAGACATTATTACTCTATCTGTCTTTTAGACAGAAATTATAGTCAAATGTCTTGTCCGCAGACACCAAGCTGAAGGTGATTTTTAACAGCCTATTTCAAAGAGGATCCTTCCAAGTATCATTATTTTTAGTATAATAGTGAAATATCAAAACAATTAGTCCTAATTTATGTAAGCAATAGCACAGAACTTGTCACATAATGACATTTTGATTTAGTCACAGTTGTTCAAATCCTTCAATTATTCGAAGACACATTCCGAAGACCGTCAATTATACTTCTTTTCTGAAATTTGTTTGTTATTTACTTGTTCTTGATCATTTTAAACATAAAAAAGTTAAACAGAACTAAAAGACTGTCTTCTAAAACCTATGTAGAAAGCACTTGGCGATGATGTCTTGTCCGTAGACTTTTTGGGTAAATTTCGGCTTTCATTTTAAAATTGCGATGTCTCTGCCAAACATAGTCGTAATCACAAAAATGAGACCATTATTTAAAGAGAAATGACTGAAGTTTTAGAAAATAACATACTTGAGTTGAATAAATGCATTTCAAAAGGTATGCAAAAACTGAAAGCAAGTAGAAAACAAAAATTTCTAGAATTTTGAACTTCAAAAGAAGATAAAAACGACAAATCTTTGTGTAATTTATTAATTTTTTGGGTTTTCTACATTACTTTTATGTGGTAACAATTTTGTTGGGTCTCAAAGAGTTATTTGAATAAAACAGTCCTTTAAAAATGGTCATGTCTGTTTGATTTTTTCCCTGAAGATTCATCTTTATATCAGAAAAAAAATATTGTCGAACTATCAGACAGCGACAACTACCATTGTTTTTGTAGAACCAAGGTATATGGTAAATTAACATTTCAAAATAAAAGAGTTTTACAAACTTTTATTTTTGACCCCAAGTGAAACAAAAAAATGCATTTGATTGTGACTGAGGCGTTAGTTCACATATACCGAGGTATCACGTGGGGAAGAAATAATCAAACTACATAATGATTGTCTGCTGATAACATGTTCTACTTTTAATTTCACGCTAAAAGTTACGTAAGATGCAGGGCTGTCGATTTTTGCACTAGTTTTCTTCTATATCTATTGGAATTATAAAGAATTCGTATAAGAGGAAATTTGAGTTTTATAGTCAACCTAGGTTTACTTTCGTAGCTGCTATTGAACGTCGGGTTATTTTTCATGTGCAATTTTGAAGAGATGAATGATAAAGAAATGTGTAGAAATAGTTTAATTACTTATTTTGATATCAAATTAACAACAAAACACCGTCAAAATATTTGTCCGGATACTGGTTTACCTGACGGGAAAAATAACTTATATTAGTGACCCCATTTGAGGCACCATGGAACCAGTATTTTACGTCACAACGCTTTGCTGATTACAACATCGGATGTGGAAGGAGCTGAAGTTTGTGCAGTGTGGGTTTCATTTATGTCAAATATTTTTTTAGGGAATAATGGAGCCGAAATATTTTGTTTGTTTGTTTTGGGTTTAACGCCGTTTTTCAACAGTATTTCAGTCATGTAACGGTGGGCAGTTAACCTAACCAGTGTTCCTGGGTTCTGTACCAGTACAAACCTGTTCTCCGCAAGTAACTGCCAACTTCCCCACATGAATTATCAGAATTGGAGGACTAATGATTTCAGACACAATGTCGTTTATCAAATAGTCACGGAGAACATACGCCCCGCCCGAGGATCAAACTCGCGACCCCGCGATCCGTAGACCAACGCTCTTACCTACTGAGCTAAGCGGGCGGGTGTGGAGCCGAAATATGAAAATGTGTCCGGAAAATGGTTCCCAACCAGTAGCCTATAACTTGTGAAACACGAGTTTCGTGATAACCATAAGACTTTGCCCGTTTACCATACTGAAATGGACTGTGCTCAAGGTCCAGGTTCAGAGGTCATGTCCAAACTATACTGAGCCGTGTTGGACACCACAGGTTCATGTGTCTACACAAAGAACTATAAAATACATTTTTCTATTTTTTAGAATCTATAGCTCTTCGGTCTACAAGTCTACAGAAAGGTCTTCTATTACCGTTATCTGGCACTTGGCAGTTTTCAACATTTCATCTCTAACATTGATCCATTGTAGCTCTTGTAGCCAACTTTCAACTTTTTAAACAATTACAGTACAGTGAATTGGCTATACACCATCAATATACTGACCCATGTTCTATATAAAACTGTGATACAGTGCTTTAGGGTATAGCGGATAGCTAACTAATTTTTCCTGCATTCCAATTCAAAGAAATGAAAATAGTAGTTTTTTTCAGTATATATCAGACAGAAAATATCTATTCTTCTTAAAACATTCAGCTTTTAATAGAAATTCACGTGTGTTTTTTCTCCAAGTCATTGTTTACATGTGTGCTGCTTTAGGGTGTACAGGATAGCTTTGGTCATTTTTTCCATTATTAGTTTAAAATCCACATCTTAACAAACTTTCCAAGATTTCTTTACTATAAATCAGAATAATAATGTATTCTCTTTTCAAAAACATTCAGCTTTTTAAATTTCTATCAAATACTTTTCATTCACTGACGTTTTTTACATATACACTGATTTAGTCTATAGGGGATAGTTTTATTTTACATTTGATGACATATGAAGATACAAGATACAAATTGTATTTAAAGTCGGTGTTAAATATACAGACAACATTAGCTATGTATAGCTATTGACCGACATAAATAAGAAATAGTATATTTAATAACATAATAAAAATGTACCTATTAAAAGAGTCACAACATTAGCAAATCAAGTTTATAAATAGTACATGAGTTATACATACAAATTGGTTAAACCTGAAATACATCTGTTAATCTTGGCCTAGGCCTAAAAGCTAGTTAAAAGCAAATAGATGGTAAAACACTGAACTGAAAAAGAACACTAATGCGTTTTTAGAAAATGGTTTAAGACATCTACCACATCAAATCAGATTTGTTATGGACTGATTAACAGCTGTATTTCAGAAGTCAATAAAAGAAACTTTCTATTTAAGAACAGACAAAACATGCTACAGACTAAAAATAAAGCAAAGCACTGAGCAACTAAAACATGCATAATTAAATACAAGCGCATAATTTAATACAAGCAATCAGCACATAAATAATACTGTGTAAACTAAACCCAACATGCCCGACATAGGGCGGAAAAAGCAGGAGTGAACATAACAGAAATTATATGAGAGCAACAAGAATAAAGCAAACAGCACATGCATAATACTAAGCACACTAGAAAAACAAAAAAAAACAAAAACCATATTGGTTGACAGAGGGCAAGAAAAACAAACTGAAAAATAACAAAAATAATTTTAATTCGAGCAACAAGAGCATCTACAACTCTGCCCGTCCCACGAGCTAATCAGACTCCGGAACTGATTTAGTCCCGTAACATCTCTGAAATGTTGGGGTAATGAGTTCCAGAGTCTGGGTGCCGCGGAACGGAAAGATTTGAGACCATATCTTGTGCTTCTTACCTGTGGAATTTCAGCAGTGTTGGTATATCTAAAAGAATAAGAATTACTTTTTATTTTAACTAAATCATGAAGATAAGATGGTGACTGCTTGTTAATTATTTTGAAAGTTTCTATAGCCATATATCTTAGCCGTCTAATTTTTAAAGTTGGGAGCTGGGATTTACTTAATAGCTCTTCATAATCTGAATGATAATCGTTGTAAATGAATCTTAAGGCCCTTTTCTGAATGTTTTCTATCTTTTTGGTATTTACTTCCCCACAGAAATGCCATGTTAAAGGACAAAAATTGAAATTTGATAGAATGAAAGAATAATATATATTTAGTTTTCCTAATTTACATAGATGCCTACCAATACGTTTTAAAACATTTAATTGTCTGGAAGCTTTCTTACAAATATTTGAAATATGAGTCTCAAAGTTTAACCTAAAATCAATAGTAACACCTAACAGATTTACTTCATCATCACAGTTTATTTTATTTCCAGCCAAATCGAAAGTAATATTACATTTCTTAGTTTTAGGTCCTATAGCTACTGCCTGAAATTTGTCTGGATTGGCTTGCATTTTATTATCTGAAAACCATTTTATCAAAGATGTGCTGTCACGCTCTAAGGTGGATTTAACTGTGTCTAGGTCATGATCTGCAAAGGATAACGTATTATCATCAGCATAATTATAAAGTTGACTATCTTGAACAAAATGAAATATGTCGTTAAGGAAGATATTAAAAAGCACAGGACCTAATATTGAGCCTTGAGGAACCCCTTTATATATTTCCTGAAAATCACTTTTGACCTGACCTAATTTGATACACTGTTTTCGTTCACTTAGATAACTAACAATCAAGTTCAAAGAATTATCAGATACACCATAGCTTTTTAATTTAAGAATAAGTAAGTCGTGTGGTAAACAGTCAAATGCTTTGGAAAGGTCCATTAAAACTGATGCTATATATTTATTATAATCAAGCGCTTGTTTCCAGTCCTCAATTAGCCTGAGTAGGGTTGTCTGACAGCCATAACCTGATCTAAATGCTGAGAGATAAGTATTGAAATGTTGGTCAAAAAACTGGGATAACTGTGTATTTATTGCTCTTTCAAAGATTTTTGATATAGCAGGTAGTATACTGACTGGACGGTAATTTCCTTTGTCTAAAACTAACACAACAAGCAAATATTTAAAATGTATGTCAGAATGTCTGTTTGCATGCCAGTAAAAGAATGAAATGAAAAAATATACAATAATTCAAGTCTAAAGATAAAATTTATCAATCTATCCTCTATACCCTAAAATCCGCTATACCCTAAAGCACTGTATAAAACTTGAATTTGAAACGTTTTTCAGTATACAAATGGTGAATTTAATATCAGGGGAAGTAACTTTCACATAATAAGGATCAATTACCAAAGTCTAACATTGCAACAATAAGTCCAAAGTATTTAGTAGCTTTATAGTTACCTTAAGTTTATAAAGTAAGTTCTTCTCGTTTTTGAAAAAAAAATGGCTGATATTTCGATTAGCTTCATTGGTCAATTATCACGTGCGCACGTGATAATTAATTCGTGCGCACGTGATAAATAAAATATTTCCCATGTCCCCTCTATGCCACCATATTAAAAGAGTAATTTTTGGAGACACTGTCTGTGCTTCTTTCAAGATTTTTACAATATTTGTGGGGATATGAATTGATGTATTTAATAGCGTCATTTAAAGTATTTTTTATCTGACTTTTGATTTAAATAATTCTATCATGGGTCATAGAATCAGGTGTGCAAACTGAAGTCACACTCATTAATTTTTCAAAATGAAGTACAATCTTACTGCTGTTGACAAACACTGTTTGATGCCACAACTTATCTCACAGTATTATACACAAAACCGTTCTAACTCCTACTTTTCAATAACAAGGTGTTCCTGGAATGATGCACATACAGTCCAGCCAAAGTTCACTGAGTGGCTGGCAACTATAACCTTATACAGGCATTAAAGATTTCTTAATTCTATTGTGTTTTGCCATTTAATTATAAAACTTTGCTGAATAAAAGTTTTGTATAAACTTTCACATATATATTTAGCTATTAGTATATAAAAGCAGTCTACACAAGAGATAATTTTTTTTACCAGTTTACATAAACTATAACTTATTACATATATAGTTCTAGATATGATTTATTGTGGCCATTGCCTCAGTTGATTTATATTGTTGTTTTGTCAAAAAGAAATATACAGTTTGTTATTTTGTTATTGTTTTGTTATTTGTAGACATTATGTGCAAATATTGTGTAAAAATAAAAACTGATTGATTTATAATGTGTCTGTCTTGTCTGTGAAAAGCCAGTAGAACACTCAGTGTTAGTAAAGAGTGAGGAATTTCTGCCTAACTTTAGAACAATCGGGAAGCATATAACAGGAATATGGATAGAAAACATTTTGAAAGAGAAAACTAGAATTTTCGAATTGATGAAAGTTATTACACTGTATTTACTTATGCCGTTTGACTGAAGCCATTGTTTTTATATGCTCGTCTCTGAAAGAGCGGGGCGTATTATGTGAACACCCGTGGCAGGCAGGCGGGCGTTCGGCGTCCAAAAACGTGTCCGCTCTCTAAGTCGAACAGTTTTCATCCAATCTTTAACAAACTTGCTGACAATGTCTGTGGGCATAATATCTAGGCCAAGTTCGATAACAAGCCTAATCACCCCAGGCACCATGAATTACTCGAAAAACTGCAAAATCTAGCCTTGTTCGCTTTCTAAGTCGAATAGTTTTCATCCTATCTTCACCAAACTTGCTGACAATGTTTGTGGGCATAATATCTAGGCCAAGGTCGATAACCACCCCAATCGCCCTAAGCATTATGGATTATGGCCCTTGAATTAGGCCTAGTTCGATGACACAGTCTGGCACTCTTGTTATAAGCCTATGAAATCGTAAGTACATTTGTATTACGGTATCATATTGGAGTCGATCGGTGAGTGAGTTGGGTTTTACGGCGAATCGACACAAAATGGTCATATGTCGATCATGTCTGCCCATTCTCCACCCCACTTAATATCTTATAAACCACTTGAAAGATTTTCATAAAACTAGCATGATAAAAGTATGTACATAGCACGCAACTCAGGTTACTAGGTCCAAGGTCAAGGTCACAAGAGATCAAATGTCTCAAATTTGTGTCAGCTCCATGTCTTCTTAACCACTCGAAGGGTTTTCATAAAGTATCAATTGTGTTTGTTTGTTTGTTTTGGGTTTAACGACGTTTTTCAACAGTATTTCAGTCATGTAACGGCGGGTAGTTAACCTAACCAGTGTTTCTAGATTCTGTACCAGTTCAAACCTGTTCTCCGCAAGTAACTTATATGCTCTGCCAACTTCCCCACATGAATCAGAGGTGGAGGACTAATGATTTCAGACATAATGTCGTTTATCAAATAGTCACGGAGAACATA
This sequence comes from Mercenaria mercenaria, assembly GCF_021730395.1. Taxonomy (NCBI): domain Eukaryota; kingdom Metazoa; phylum Mollusca; class Bivalvia; order Venerida; family Veneridae; genus Mercenaria; species Mercenaria mercenaria. Next base: position 16,823,224 of record NC_069375.1, on the reverse strand, counting down.
CGCCCCGCCCGAGGATAGAACTCACGACCCCGAGATCCGTAGACCGACGCTCTATGTATTGAGCTAAGCGGACGGACAATTCACGTATCAGTTGTGAACCTGCAGATCGCAGAACCAAGGACACTAGGCTCAATGTAAAGGTCACAGTTAAACATAAAATATTTCAAATTTATTCCAACTCCATTTCTTCTGAGCCACTGAAATGAATTGTATAAAATTAATATCAACTATTAACCCCATCCAGACAGTAAAGTGCATAAACCAGGTTACTAGGTACGAGGGTCAAAGTCACACTTAGAGGTCAAAGGTCACGATCACAAGATTCTACTTTCCGTGTATCAAAGTTGCGTCTAGGGGTATCAATCACAGTTAGTGACAGCTCTAGTATCGGGCCAAGTTTGATGAACCTGCCAGATAGTCGTTGTGTTGTAGCTACTGCGTTCAGTAAATGTTGCAGGTACTGAATAAATTGCTGAATTTAGGCATTGGTGCAGCTGCTGAATAAATTGATGTATTCAGGCATTTGTGCAGCTTCTGAATAAATTGCTGTATTCAGGCATTGGTGCAGCTGCTGAATAAATTGCTGAATAAATTGATGTATTCAGGCATCGGTGCAGCTGCTGAATAAATTGATGTATTCAGGATTGCTGTATTCAGGCATTGGTGCAGCTGCTGAATAAATTGATGTATTCAGGCATTGGTGCAGCTGCTGAATAAATTGATGTATTCTGGCATTGTCGCAACTGCTGAATAAATTAATGTAATCAGGCATTAATGCAGCTGCTGAATAAATTACTGAATAAATTGATGTATTCAGGCACTGGTGCAGCTGCTGAATAAATTGATGTATTCAGGCATTGGTGCAGCTGCTGAATAAATTACAGAATAAATTGATGTATTCAGGCATTGGTGCAGCTGCTGAATAAATTGATGTATTCAGGCACTGGTGCAACTGCTGAATAAATTGATGTATTCAGGCATTGGTGCAGCTGCTGAATTAATTGTTGTATTAGGCAGTTGTAGGTACTGAATCAGAGTGATAACCAAAAAGTGAGATGACGACGAAGCATGGGCAACCACAAAGTTACTTTAATTCACCGTAGCGGGCGGCCTTGAGTTCATCAACAGAAGTTACTCGTTTAATACATGTAGACTGAGAGAAACAAGATTTACAGGAATGAAGAGATGCGGGATTATTCCAGAGAGTATTTATGTAAATTCCAAAATAGACATGCAAATTATTAAAAATCTTTTCAAATCTTGAAACAAAAGCGAAACTCAAGATTTGCAGGTCAAAGGAAACTTGCAAAAGGGATACACATATATCAAGACAGTAGAATAAATAACAAAAGAATAACGTTTCTCTTTAACAAAATATTATAAAAGTCGAGTTAGCAGCTGCCAATGTTCTTTTGTATTCTTTCGATTCCAAGAAATCTTTCAAAAGTAATAGGACACGCACAAGCTCTTAAGTGTTGAATTAAAGAAATAAAACAAAACAATAGAGAAAAATAATTAAACATGTTCATAATCAAGGTCAGAACAGACATTAAACGACAACAAGGCTAAGCGGTATGTGCGACATTCCACATATAAACATCAAAGTAAATATCAATCAATCATGTTACAGATACATCTTAGAAAGGGTACATGAGTGAATATTGCTTCATCATTTGTCTCAATAGCTAGAAGCACCACAGTAGATGATTGTTCTTTCATTTTCAATGTATAAATTACGTGTTTTACATTTGTGAAATCATACCACTCAGTATCTGAAACGCCGTACAACACAGGGAGACAACTCCGGAAGTGTTCTTGCGTTTTTTCCACAGAAAACACGGTTTATCTACCATTACTTGTTAGGGTTTCAGCCCGCTCTTGTTTGCTTTTAAGATAAACGCTAGTCATTTTCCAATTATACTGTCCAGGAAATAGACCGCTCGCGATATAGTCATGCAGGATATTATACTTTTGGAGAATTCTATAAACATCCGGAATAAATCCAGTATACTGTTCATCATGGTTCATAAAGGACATTAAACGACTGACAAAAACCTTCTTCGCTACGCAGGTCGGTGGCAGTCTACACAGCTGGTCCAGAAATTGTAGCTTCTTTAACTCGACGATATTTTCAATGGATCGCATGTTTAACGCACACAATGTAAAGTCTGTGTTTGTGTTACTTTAATGATTGTACATGTCTTATGTTCAAAATCTGTGAGCTACTTCCAGATGATCGAAATCTGTTTAAGAATAGTTTTTCCACACCTACCTGATACCTGAGTAAAGGCAAAGAAGTGTTTTGTCCTGAAATTGGCGGAAAGAATTTCCTCCGCGTTGCAAAAATCAACGCCTCCAATTACTCTGACAGACATATTCCGATAGGCCTTCATCGACCGGGACTTTCCTGCATCGGACGGTCCCTGTTAGAGTTCTGCATGTGCCTGGACGATGCCAGTACGGTCGCCGGAGGGTTCGGAACAGAAACTTTACTGTCACTGCTCAAGAGCCATCCGGGTCCCTTCCGGTAGTCGAACGATGTTCTGGTCATAAGCAACTATCCGCCGACGGTCGCAGTTGAATTTTATCATTATAGAGTTCCTCCCTAAACTCTTCCCAGGTGTCACGGCATAGGACTTGAATATTAAAACGGGGATAAAATATGTAGGCGGCCATGTAGCTCATTCGGTAGAGCATCGGAGCGGTCCCGGTCTGGCTGCACATTTTTCTCACCGTGTAATATTTCGCGCCCAACGTGGGAATGTGACGGCATTAGACTGGTTAGTCTCCGACGCCAATAGTTGCTTATATATCATGTACTCGCTGAAATTCGAGGACGAATTTCAAAATTGTTGGGGAATATGTCACGGTATATAACTTGAATATTAAAAGAGGGAGAAAATGTGTAGGCAGCCGGGTAACTCAATTAATAGAGCATCGGTACCGAGGCCCCGGGTTCGGCAGTCCGCCATTTGCGACTGTGGCTTAACATAGCTTGATTACATAACACGGCACTATATGGACAAGATAACTTGCAGAGCGGACGCAGTGGCCAATGGTAGCACTGTCTGACTAAACCTGGGGTCTAGAGTTCGAGCTCCACTCCTCCAACTACAAATTTCTAGCCAGTGATTGGGATAACAGTCACGTGTGCTTTACATCTGACACGCTAAAGAACCAGGGAAGGATTTGGAGCTTCTTCTGTATCTTGCACTATCCTCCCACGTCTTCTGGAGGAATCGCCCATATGGGTTATCGGTGGCGACTATAAATAAGCTTACTATTATTTAAAATGTACCGACATAAGACAACTGCGGCGCGCTCCCTCTGTAAAATCGCCGGAGCATATGTAATTTTTCGTCTGTTTTGGGTGAAATAAGTGCAAAATATACATTTTTCTCGCTTGCTACGCTCGCGTACATAATTTGTCTTTTGTTCTGACTAAAAAATATATCATAGGATTTTTTTCTCGCTCGCTACGCTCGCATAGATAAGTTATCTTTTGTTCTGGGTGAAAAATATAAGATATGCATTTTTCTGTTTCTCATAGTTAATTTGTCTTTTTTTCACTCGCTATGCTCGCACAACTATAATCGGACAAAGTTTGCACGAGCTCCTATAAAGCTCTTCACAATTTTTATTTAAATAGTCCTATGTAAACCCTCCCCCAAAAATCCTCAGAAATCGGGCTAAAAAAAAATCCGAAATACTTTCGCAAGAATAATTCTGACAATTGATAAAACATGACTTTAGTTTGCATGTTATTTGTGTTGATTTTGTCACAAAGCCTGTCCTTGTCAATACCAAAAAAAGTACCTCAGAACGCCAAAAAATGCACCAGATGGATCCATTGTTTTCAAAATTCTCCGGGGGAGCATGCCCGGACCCACCAACTTGTTCTTCACTACAAATATTTTACGCCCCCTCTAACACCAAATCCTGATCCGCCCCTGCATACATATGAATGTATGATTGAAGGTATGATTTGACAAAGAAATATTTCCAACCCGTGTAATCGAAAATTGTGTTCAACATCTTTATTTTGTGACCTTTTAAAATGTAAAAGATTTTTATGAACTCATGTTTCGATTTCACATCGTTCTAAATTCATTGATTCAGTAATTGTTGCCTAAGAAGGTGTGTTTGTTAAATTATGTGTAAGGTGTGTAACAATAACCGGTTTGGCCACCTTACTTTGACATATTCATTGGGTGCATTGTAATAAAGGATTAACGGCTATTGTTGCAATGTATACACTCTTCCAACACCCGTAAATTGCATGCAGAATGTCGTACTCACCTACATGTATCTGTTCCGCGACTTATGTTTGGTCCGCGTGTCTACACTCTATGAACATCTGCATTACCCTGTTTCTTCTTGCACTATTTTTGCATTTAAGTAAGATTTAGAACATTTGAGCCGCACCATGAGAAATTTGCGACCAGCATGTGTCCAGACTAGCCCGCGCATCCGCTGTTTGCTAACAGTTTCTCTAATTGAAACAGACTTTGAAAGCGAACAGCATCTGGATCCGTGCTGGTCGCAAATGAATTATGTTGGTTTTCTCATGATGCGGCTCATTTATGCTTTAATCAGGAGTTCATTTTCCTTGACTTACCAATATAGTTTCGCAAGCTCTTTTATGCAAAGTTCAACAGACATCGTATCTTCCCTACATCATATTATATTCAATCTGTTCCTGAGCAAACAATTTTGACTGTTAACTGGCACGTAAATACAATGTGTTTGTTTATCTATTCGTTTTTTTTTTCACGCTAACTTGCAGATACACTTTATATCATAGTTCAAGGTACTTTGATCTATGAAAATAATCTGCAACTGTAAAGACCCTCATTTTAAAAGAACTGCGATAGAAGTCTGACGATTGGGTGCGCACAACAAAAGTACATGTAAATGCCGATAATGGAAATATAGAATGACAAAAATGAAATGCCATGCCTTGGCGCGAAAAAAATAATGGCGGATTCAAATAGTGACAGTCCTCTGTTGTTTTTTTTTTTTTTTTTTTTTGCTATTTTTTCCTTATTTTCTTTGCAATGTTCTTTTTTCTGCATTTTTATAATGAAATCATTACAAGACAGAATTTGTCATGGAAACTTAAACCATACAACAACACTACAAATTGGGTCTCATTTTTAGCTGATTTTGCAGTTTGTTTGACTGAAAATATTTTTCTTGCATCAAACATGACAACCACTTTCTTTTTGATTTTTATTCAGCACTGACAATATTCTTCAAGAAAATATAAGTTACAGACATTTAAAATGGGTCCTCCTGTGTGCTGCAGCTGTTGGAACTGAAGGATGTGATCTGCGCTGCGATGCGAGCCAGGAGAATCAAAATCCGCGACATCAACGACGGAGGACAAGATACATATAATACGTCAGTTAAGGTGTCTCTATAAAATTTAAAATTGCCACTGCATAGGAAGAGTGATTGCTTTTTAGCTCATCTGATTTTTAGAAATCACTTGATCGGCGTCGGCGTCGGCGTTGCATGGTTAAGTTTTATATTTATGCCTTTTGGACTTAGAAAATCAGTTTTCTTGGTTAAGTTTTATGTTTAGGTCAGCTTTTCTCCTAAACTGTCAAAGCTATTGCTTTAAAACTTGCAACACTTGTTCACCATCAAAAGCTGACCATGTACAGCAAGAAACATAACCCCATCCTGCTTTTTGCAAGATTTATGGCCCCTTTTGTACTTAGAAAATATCAGATTTCTTGGTTAAGTTTTATGTTTAGGTCAACTTTTTCTCTTAAACTATCAAAGCTATTGCTTTGAAACTTGCAACACTTGTTCACCATCATAAGTTGACCCTGTACATAAAGAAACATAACTCCGTCCTGCTTTTTGCAAGAATTATTGCCCCTTTTGGACTTAGAAAATCAGTTTTCTTGGTTGAGTATTATGTTTAGGTCAGCTTTTCTCATAAACTATCAAAGCTATTGCTTTAAAACTTGCAACAGTTTTTTACGATCATAAGCGGACGCTGTACATCAAGAAACATAACTCTATCCTGCTTTTTGCAAGAATGATGGCCCTTTTTAGACTTAGAAAATCATGGGTAGGACAATATTTCTATTATACAAAAAAAAAAAAAAAAAAAAAAAAAATTCAGATGAGCGTCAGCACCCGCAAGGCAGTGCTCTTGTTATGGATGAAACAAAAAGACCCATGGTCAAACACTGGTCAGCACCCAGGGTGCAGCCTGTAGATGTTATTTTTACTATGCGTTTTTTTTTCTAATTCAACACTAAGACTGTTATTTTCTAGATGTTACCGACAGGCAAACCATAGCCGAGACCATATATGTTTATTAAAACATTCAGAGGCAGACTATTCTCTGAGGTCTTAAAAGTTTACCAAATAATTCCACGGGCTAACCTGATGAAATCTGTATTAGCGGCATAAATAACTCACCTTAAAGTCTTAACAAATAGTTGGGCCTGAAACAGGTATAAGTGAGAAAATCAAGTGTTCAATAAAACAAACGAGACGAACACCACCTCACTAGGGGTAAAAACACTAGGGATAAAAACGATCTAAAATAAACTTAGGAAACTGAATAAAACAAATGACATGGAAACATGATGTCATTTGTTTTATTCAGTTTCTATATCTGGTCTGCGTTACGGTTAAAGTGTTATCCTAGCGTAGCAGGTGATGTCTAGTGAATTCATAAGATATATGCAGTGTAGCGCAAGGTGTTGATCACGTGACATTTTCTATTGGTGAACTCGTGTTCATTCAGCAAGGTGTGTCAATTTTTCAGCCATAGCAGGTACAAGGTTGAAGACAAAACGAAGAAAAGGAAAGGTAAATAAATGACATATGGTTAGGTCAATTAGCAAAGCTTCAATTTAACAGTGTTTAATGTTTAGAGTTTCTACTTTGTAAATTTGATGAGGTTTTTCAGGTAAATTTCATTTGCTCATCTCTTCGTGATAAAATTCCCGCCTATTTTGTTGTCAGCCTAAGAAGTCTTATTGGTTTGCTAGGCTTGGAACCAGTTTCCTGTATAATCCATTGTCATTTGCTAGGTCTGAATCAGGTAGTGCCAGACATAGTCCCAACCCTTGACCTATCCACCCTAGTGTAGTATGGTTACCACTCATTGCAGAGCTTGTCCCAGTTGTTATTTTGATACGCATGGAATTATGTCTGTTGTAACTGATTTTTTCAAGGAAGAATTAGTATCATTGTCCAAAGCCTAATTCTTGTAAGCTGTTATCTCAGTTCCTACTAACAGGTCCCAGAAAAGTCACAAATTAGCTAAATATAGCTAAATCTAGCTAAATATAGCTAGAAGTAGCTATAAAACCAATACCAATAATGCAAAATATGTGAAAACAAGATGCAAAATGGTCATAATTACGTCCAAAAGGTTTATAAGATGAAAGACAATAACACAAATCCAAGATCTTTGTAGTCACATTTTCAATAACTGTGGCTGTATTTTGCGATAAATCATAACTGAATTTTTCACTTGTGATAATCATCGTAGTATAAGACAAATTAATAAATGACTAATCGCAGAAATTTGCAACATGTATTGAAACTGAAACTGCATAGATCTCCATTCTTTGTGATTGTCTTCTGTCTCATAAACCATTTGAATGGGATAATAATTATTTTACATTTAATATACACATATGTTAAACAATTGTTATTGGTTTTATAGCTATTTCTAGCTATATATAGCTAGATTTAGGAATATAGCTAATTTGTGACTTTTCTGGGACCTGACTAATTTGAATGGATTGAAACTTCATACACTTCCCCACTGCAAGGCTATCGCGGACCGTCCGGCCAGTCCGGCCATGGCCAGACCACTTTTTTGGCCGAGCATGATCAGGTCTAGGAAAGTGGTATATTTACAGATTATCTGTAAATTTACAGATAGTCTATAAATTTACAGATTTTTCGATCTGTAAATTTACAGATTGTGTGTATGAAAATTGATAAAATTACACTTATTCTCAAAACCGCAGTTTGAAATTAATTGGTTTATTTACAGTATGCACAAATTAACATCATTTGTAAGTTTCAGCCATTTTTATTGACTTTGAATTTTTGGCATTTTCAAAAAAATCAAACTCAACAGAAATATCTGAAAGTTACAATCGACCTTTATTTATGCGCACCATAAGTAAATCAATTAATTTCAAGCTGCGATTTTGAGTCCAAGTAAGATTTTAGCAGTTTTCAAACATTTGATCTGTAAATTTATAGATCGAAAAATCTGTAAAATTATAGATTATCTGTAAATTTACAGATAATCTGTAAATACACCACTTTCCTAGACCTGATGATATCGACTGTAACCGTCCGGACCTGATTTTTGCATCAACTTCCATCTTTTGCTTTGTTTAAAGTGTCGAAATATTGCCTTGTTAATGTAATTATCCACCAAGAGTGGTATCCGTCGTGAATGCCCGAAGGTGTGAAAACAACTTTGACACTTTTTGTGTCAGACTTATCAACCCTGTTTAACTGGATTAATCATTATAAACTAAGCGATTACCTGATGGATCTTTCATCAAGTATGATTTGAAGGACGATTTCTTTTATAATCTATAATAATTGTTGAAATAAAAAACATGCCAATGTTTAAAAATGGGAAACAATTGTGTTTTTAAACAAAGCTTAACGAAAGCTAATTTCTTCTGATTATAACTTTCAGATATGATTATCTTAAATAATGCCGACATACATATCAACTATAAGAAATACATCAACAGTTATAGCAATCTGCTAAGATTGGCTAAATATCGGATAGTTATATATCCTTGAAAAATAACATAAAATATAAAAATTGACTGAAAATCTTAACAGAAACTGATTTCGAGAGGCAAGAAAAACGAACCAAATGTTAAAATTTTCTCGGGGGCAGAACCCCTGAGTCCCCCTTAAATATAGATAGGGTTGGGGTCGGGATCCACCTATTGTGCTCCCCCCCCCCTCCCCACCCCCTACTCCTTCCTTCGGCACCTGCGGGACGCCAGTTAGTTATTTTTTCAAGATATGATTATCTTTAAAAAATTGCTTTTAATCAAACGAAATTCCGACATACACCTCAAGTATAAAACAATACATCAACATTTATAGCGATCTGCTTAAGTTTGCCAATGTTGGAAAAGTTATCCTTGAAAAATATCATGAAACTGACTGAAAATCTTAACAGAAAATGCTTTAAATATGTAAGAAAAATGCACTTACTGGCATCCTAAATCTTAAAATTTTCTCGAGGGAAAACCCTGAACCCCCTTTATGTATAGAGAGAGGACAGGGAAGAGGAAATCCGTCTCTCGTGGTTTCCCCCTCCTGTCTTCAGCACTCACGGGATGCCGAAGGCCGGACCACTTTTACGAAGCCGGCGACAGCCCTGCACTGTGATGATCTGACATGCCTTGTTAAATTCCAGTAACTATACTCTGCATTTTTATAAAATTATTCCCCTGTTCAGCTTTGCAAATTTTGGTCGAGCTAGGTTTTGTATGTAAGCTGTTATATTTCATAACCCCAAGAATGGGAGTTGATTGAAATTTCTCATATCCTTTGCACAAGTTCAATAACTTTTCCATTGCATTTTTACAAATTATGTCCCTTGTTTGACAATGCAGTATTTGGCTTGAACAGGCTGGTAACATTGCCCGATCGGACTTTCGACATAAAAACTAATATTTCTTAAAAAATAATGAAGATATTTCTTTTAAACTTGGTGCATTTATTTAGCATAACATATGATACAAATTAAAATAAAAATAAATTGGTTGCCTTCAGTTTTGGAAGAATTATTTCCCCTTTTCAGACTTTTATGACGTATAATTTTTGAAGTCCAAAAAAATATGTTCTAATGCTAAGTTTAAAACAAAAAAGGGTTCAATGGCTTTCTAATGCTCTAAATTATTGCGCTAGTACATGAATGTATACATTTTATTGTGCTCCCACTATTGCACCCGGTAAACTGTTATCTCAATACCAAGTAATGGGAATCACCGACTCCTGTCCCCTGTAATGATCTGACATGCTTCACACAGGTTCCATAACTCTACTTCGCATTTTTACAAAATTTGCACCTTTTTGGAGTTAGCAATTTGAGGTCAAGTTCTTGTATGTCCTGGTAAACTGTTATCTCTATACAAAGTAATGGGAATTCCTGTGTCCTGTCCATTGTAATGAACTGACATGCTTCGCACAGGTTCCATAACTCTACTTTGCATTTTGTGATCGCCCTGTGTCCGTCATCCTCAGTCCGTCGTCGTCATCAACAATTTGACCGTTAATACTCTAGAAGTCACAATTTTGGCACAATCTTAATGAAACTTGGTCAGAATGTAACCCTTAATAAAATCTTGGACGAGTTTGATATTGATTCATATAAGGTCAAAGACTAGGTCACCAGGTCAAATCAAAGGAAAAGCTTGTTAACACTCTAGAGATCACAATTTTGACCCAATCTTAATGAAACTTGGTCAGAATGTTACTGTTGATAAAATCTTGGACAAGATCGATATTGGGTCATCTAGGATCAAAAACTAGGTTACCCGTTCAAATCTAAGGAAAAACTTGTTAACACTCTAAAGGCCACATTTATAACTGTATCTTCATGAAACTTAGTCAGAATGTTGATCTTGATGATTTTTAGGTCAAGTTTTAATCTGGGTCATGTGGATTTAAAAACAAGGTCACCAGGTCAAATCAAAGGAAAGCTTGTTAACACTTATTAACAGTTATTCCTCGTCATCAACCACATCATCTGACATAAGGACCATAACTCCTGCACCAATATTTCGTGATTTATCCCCCTTTTTCACTTAGATTTTCAGGTAAAAGTTTTGATGCACTTTCACTCTATCTCTGTTATTATTGAACAGATTTGATTCAAACTTAAAATAATTGTTCAGCATCATCACCCACATCCTATGACACAAGGTGCATAACTCTGGCACAAATTTTTAATGAATTATTCCTCTTTTTATGCCCCCAGCATCTACTTATGCGGGAGGCATATAGTGATTGTCCTGTCCATCCGTTTGTTCATTTGTCCGTTTGTTTGTTCGTTCGTTCGTCCGTCCGTACAAGGTTAACCAAATGGGACCATTTCGTCTAGCATCAATACCCATTACTAGAATGACTTGATACTAATACGAATGTAACCTGTGACCATTCCTCATCTTCAGACATCACCTGACCTCAGTTTGACCTTGACCTTTACTTCATTTGGACATAGGTTGCTTTATATGGACCATCTCTTATCCAAATGGGACCGTTTCGTCTAGCATCAATACCACTTACAAGAATGAATTGATACTAATACAGATGTAACCTGTTACCATTCCTAATCTTCAAACATCACCTGACCTCAGTTTCACCTTGACCTCGTTTTGGACTTAGGTTGCTTTGTATTGACAAGGATTTCACTGGGGGTCATCAAGCGTTTATTGAACGCAGCTCCTTGTTTACTTAGAATTTCAGGTTAAAGTTTTGATGCACTTTCACTCTATCTCTGTTATTACTGAATGGATTTGATTCATACTAAAAACAATTGTTCAACATCATCACCCACATCATATTACACAAGGTGCATAACTCTGGCATACATTTTTCATGAATTATTCCCCCTTTTTACTTAGAATTTCAGGTTACAGTTTTGATGCACTTTTACTCTATCTCTGTTATTACTAAATGGATTTGATTCATACTTGAAGTAGTTGTTCAACATCATCACCCACATCATATTACACAAGGTGCATAACTCTGGCACCAATGTTTCATGAATTATGCCCCTTTTACTAAGAATTTAAGATTTTGATGCATTTTCACTATATCTCAGTTCTTACGAAATGCATTTGATTCAAACTTGAAGTACTTGTTCCACATCATCACCCTCATCATAATGCTGTTGATTTCTGTACTTTTTTAATATCATCTTTAAAACTAATGCTGTTGTTTTTTGTTGTTTTTCTTAAACAAATGCTGTTGTTTTTCAGATTGTATCATCTTTAAATCTAATGTTGTTACTTTCTGTTCTTTTTTAAACAAATGCTGTTGTTTTCTGTTGTTTTTCAGCTTGTATCATCTTTAAAATTAATGCTGCAGTTTTCTGTTGTTTTTCAGATTGTATCATCTTTAAAACTAATGCTGTTGTTTTTTAGATTGTATCATATTGAAAACTAATGCTGTTGTTTTCTGTTCTTTTTTAAACAAATGCTGTTGTTGTCTGTTGTTTTTCAGATTAATCATCTTTAAAATTAATGCTGTTTTCTGTTGTTTCTCCTATTGTACCATCTTTAAGACCAATACTGTTGTTTTCTGTTCTTTTTCTTAAACAGATGTTGTTGTTTTTCAGATTGTATCTTATTTAAAACTAATGTTGTTGTTTTCTGTTCTTTTCTAAACTAAAGCTGTTGTTTTCTGTTGTTTGTCATATTGAATCATCTTTAAATATAATGCTGTTGTTTTTTTTATTCTTTTTTCAAACAAATGCTGTTGTTTTCTGTTGTTTTTTAAACAAATGCTGTTGTTGTCTGTTGTTTTTCAGATTTATCATCTTTAAAATTAATGCTGTTGTTTTCTGTTGTTTGTCCTATTGTACCATCTTTAAGACCAATACTGTTGTTTTCTGTTCTTTTTCTTAAACAGATGTTGTTGTTTTTCAGATTGTAGTGTTGTATAGTAATAGTGTATTGATATATCATAACATGCTCTTTGCAGGTGCTTATCTTAGTTTTTATGTATTGTATATGTTGTAGCTTAGCTTTTTAGGGTATAAGTGATCATTTGGCAGAATGCATGCTACTTTTTTGTTTCATAACTTAAACATTGTACTGTAGAAAAGTAATATGGTAGTAAATAGCACTTACTTTCATATTACTGGGACTTCATTAACTATAACTGTTGAACTTAAATTTCTTTTTAAACTAAAGCTGTTGTTTTCTCTTGTTTTCCTTATTGTATCATCTTTAAATCTAATGCTGTTGTTTTAATTTCTTTTTTAAACAAATGCTGATGTTTTCTGTTGTTTTTCTGATTATATCGCCTTTAAAATTAATGCTGCTGATTTCTGTTCTTTTTTAATTAAACAAATGCTGTTGTTGTCTGTTATTTTTTTCAGATTGTATCATCTTTAAAACTAAAGCTGTTGTTTTCTGGGGGTTTTTTTTCAGGTTGTATCATTTTTAAAGCCAATGCAATTGTTTCTTGTTCTTATTTTAAATAAATGCTGTTGTTGTTCAAATTGTTTCATCTTTAAAAATAATGCTGTTGTTTTTTGTTCTTTTTTTGTTAAACAAATGATGTAGTTTTATGTTGTTTCTTAAATTATATCATCTTTAAAACTAATGCTGTTGTTTTTTTGTTCTTTTTCTTAAACAAATGCTGTTGTTTTTCAGATTGTATTATCTTTAAATCTAATGTTGTTACTTTCTGTTCTTTTTTAAACAAATGCTGTTGTTTTCTGTTGTTTTTCAGCTTGTATCATCTTTAAAATTAATGCTGCAGTTTTCTGTTGTTTTTCAGATTGTATCATCTTTAAAACTAATGCTGTTGTTTTCTGTTGTTTTTTAGATTGTATCATATTGAAAACTAATGCTGTTGTTTTCTGTTCCTTTTTAAACAAATGCTGTTGTTGTCTGTTGTTTTTCAGATTAATCATCTTTAAAATTAATGCTGTTTTCTGTTGTTTCTCCTATTGTACCATCTTTAAGACCAATACAGTTGTTTTCTGTTCTTTTTCTTAAACAGATGTTGTTGTTTTTCAGATTGTATCTTATTTAAAGCTAATGTTGTTGTTTTCTGTTCTTTTCTAAACTAAAGCTGTTGTTTTCTGTTGTTTGTCATATTGAATCATGTTTAAATATAATGCTGTTGTTTTTTTATTCTTTTTTCAAACAAATGCTGTTGTTTTCTGTTCTTTTTTTAAACAAATGCTGTTGTTGTCTGTTGTTTTTCAGATTTATCATCTTTAAAATTAATGCTGTTGTTTTCTGTTGTTTGTCCTATTGTACCATCTTTAAGACCAATACTGTTGTTTTCTGTTCTTTTTCTTAAACAGATGTTGTTGTTTTTCAGATTGTAGTGTTGTATAGTAATAGTGTATTGATATATCATAACATGCTCTTTGCAGGTGCTTATCTTAGTTTTTATGTATTGTATATGTTGTAGCTTAGCTTTTTAGGGTATAAGTGATCATTTGGCAGAATGCATGCTACTTTTTTGTTTCATAACTTAAACATTGTACTGTAGAAAAGTAATATGGTAGTAAATAGCACTTAGTTTCATATTAATGGGACTTCATTAATTATAACTGTTGAACTTAAATTTCTTTTTAAACTAAAGCTGTTGTTTTCTCTTGTTTTCCTTATTGTATCATCTTTAAATCTAATGCTGTTGTTTTAATTTCTTTTTTAAACAAATGCTGATGTTTTCTGTTGTTTTTCTGATTATATCGCCTTTAAAATTAATGCTGCTGATTTCTGTTCTTTTTTAATTAAACAAATGCTGTTGTTGTCTGTTATTTTTTCAGATTGTATCATCTTTAAAACTAAAGCTGTTGTTTTCTGGGTTTTTTTTTTCAGGTTGTATCATTTTTAAAGCCAATGCAATTGTTTCTTGTTCTTATTTTAAATAAATGCTGTTGTTGTTCAAATTGTTTCATCTTTAAAAATAATGCTGTTGTTTTTTGTTCTTTTTTTGTTAAACAAATGATGTAGTTTTATGTTGTTTCTTAAATTATATCATCTTTAAAACTAATGCTGTTGTTTTTTTGTTCTTTTTCTTAAACAAATGCTGTTGTTTTTCAGATTGTATTATCTTTAAATCTAATGTTGTTACTTTCTGTTCGTTTTTAAACAAATGCTGTTGTTTTCTGTTGTTTTTCAGCTTGTATCATCTTCAGAATTAATGCTGCAGTTTTCTGTTGTTTTTCAGATTGTATCATCTTTAAAACTAAAGCTGTTGTTTTCTGTTGGTTTTTAGATTGTATCATATTGAAAATTAATGCTGTTGTTTTCTGTTCTTTTTTAAACAAATGCTGTTGTTGTCTGTTGTTTTTCAGATTAATCATCTTTAAAATTAATGCTGTTTTCTGTTGTTTCTCCTATTGTACCATCTTTAAGACCAATACTGTTGTTTTCTGTTCTTTTTCTTAAACAGATGTTGTTGTTTTTCAGATTGTATCTTATTTAAAACTAATGTTGTTGTTTTCTGTTCTTTTCTAAACTAAAGCTGTTGTTTTCTGTTGTTTGTCATATTGAATAATGTTTAAATATAATGCTGTTTTTTTTTTATTCTTTTTTTCAAGGAAATGCTGTTGTTTTCTGTTCTTTTTTAAACAAATGCTGTTGTTGTCTGTTGTTTTTTCAGATTTATCATCTTTAAAATTAATGCTGTTGTTTTCTGTTGTTTGTCCTATTGTACCATCTTTAAGACCAATACTGTTGTTTTCTGTTCTTTTTCTTAAACAGATGTTGTTGTTTTTCAGATTGTAGTGTTGTATAGTAATAGTGTATTGATATATCATAACATGCTCTTTGCAGGTGCTTATCTTAGTTTTTATGTATTGCATATGTTGTAGCTTAGCTTTTTAGGGTATAAGTGATCATTTGGCAGAATGCATGCTACTTTTTTGTTTCATAACTTAAACATTGTACTGTAGAAAAGTAATATGGTAGTAAATAGCACTTAGTTTCATATTAATGGGACTTCATTAATTATAACTGTTGAACTTAAATTTCTTTTTAAACTAAAGCTGTTGTTTTCTCTTGTTTTCCTTATTGTATCATCTTTAAATCTAATGCTGTTGTTTTACTTTCTTTTTTAAACAAATGCTGATGTTTTCTGTTGTTTTCTGATTATATCGCCTTTAAAATTAATGCTGCTGATTTCTGTTCTTTTTAGCTCATCTGATTTTTTGAAAAAAAATGATGAGTTATTGTCATCACTTGAGCGGTTGTCGGCGTCGGCGTCGGCGTCTGCGTCGGCGTTGCTTGGTTAAGTTTTATGTTTAGGTCAGCTTTTCTCCTAAACTATCAAAGCTATTGCTTTGAAACTTGGAATACTTGTTCACCATCATAAGCTGACCCTGTATAGCAAGAAACATAACTCCATCTTGCATTTTGCAAGATTTATGGCCCCTTTTGTACTTAGAAAATATCAGATTTCTTGGTTAAGTTTTATGTTTAGGTCAACTTTTCTCCTAAACTATCAAAGCTATTGCTTTGAAACTTGGAATACTTGTTCACCATCATAAGCAGACCCTGTACATCAAGAAACATAACTCCATCTTGCTTTTTGCAAGAATTATTGCCCCTTTTGGACTTAGAAAATCAGTTTTCTTGGTTAAATTTTATGTTTAGGTCAACTTTTATCCTAAACTATCAAAGCTATTGCTTTAAAACTTGCAACAGTTTTTCACCATCATAAGTGGACCCTGTACAGCAAGAAACATAACTCCATCCTGCTTTTTGCAAGAATGATGGCCCCTTTTGGACTTAGAAAATATCAGATTTCTTGGTTAAGTTTTATGTTTAGGTCAACTTTTTCTCTTAAACCATCAAAGCTATTGCTTTAAAACTTGCAACTGTTGTTCACCATCATAAGCTGACCCTGTAAAGCAAGCAACATAACTCCATCCTGCTTTTTGCAATAATTATTGCCCCTTTTGGACTTAGAAAAATCATTTTCTTGGTTGAATATTATGTTTAAGTCAACTTTTCTCATAAACTATCAAAGCTATTGCTTTAAAACTTGCAACAGTTTTTCACCATCATAAGTGGACACTGTACATCAAGAAACATAACTCTATCCTGCTTTTTGCAAGAATGATGGCCCTTTTTAGACTTAGAAAATCATGGGTAGGACAATAT
The DNA here is from genome assembly GCF_021730395.1 of Mercenaria mercenaria. Taxonomy (NCBI): domain Eukaryota; kingdom Metazoa; phylum Mollusca; class Bivalvia; order Venerida; family Veneridae; genus Mercenaria; species Mercenaria mercenaria. Next base: position 16,806,335 of record NC_069375.1, on the reverse strand, counting down.
TTCTATTATACAAAAAAAATCAGATGAGCGTCAGCACCCGCAAGGCGGTGCTCTTGTTTAATTAAACAAATGCTGTTGTTGTCTGTTATTTTTTCAGATTGTATCATCTTTAAAACTAAAGCTGTTGTTTTCTGGGGTTTTTTTTCAGGTTGTATCATTTTTAAAGCCAATGCAATTGTTTCTTGTTCTTATTTTAAATAAATGCTGTTGTTGTTCAAAGTGTTTCATCTTTAAAAATAATGCTGTTGTTTTTTGTTCTTTTTTTGTTAAACAAATGATGTAGTTTTATGTTGTTTCTTAAATTATATCATCTTTAAAACTAATGCTGTTGTTTTCTGTTCTTTTTTTAAACAAATGCTGTTGTTTTTCAGATTGTATTATCTTTAAATCTAATGTTACTTTCTGTTCATTTTTAGCTCATCTGATTTTTTGAAAAAAAATGATGAGTTATTGTCATCACTTGAGCGGTTGTCGGCGTCGGCGTCGGCGTCGGTGTCGGCGTCGGCGTCTGCGTCGGCGTTGCCTGGTTAAGTTTTATGTTTAGGTCAGCTTTTCTCCTAAACTATCAAAGCTATTGCTTTGAAACTTGGAAGACTTGTTCACCAGCATAAGCTGACCCTGTATAGCAAGAAACATAACTCCATCTTGCTTTTTGCAAGATTTATGGCCCCTTTTGGACTTAGAAAATATCAGATTTCTTGGTTAAGTTTTATGTTTAGGTCAACTTTTCTCCTAAACTATCAAAGCTATTGCTTTGAAACTTGGAATACTTGTTCACCATCATAAGCAGACCCTGTACATCAAGAAACATAACTCCATCTTGCTTTTTGCAAGAATTATTGCCCCTTTTGGACTTAGAAAATCAGTTTTCTTGGTTAAGTTTTATGTTTAGGTCAGCTTTTATCCTAAACTATCAAAGCTATTGCTTTGAAACTTGCAACACTTGTTCACCATCATAAGCTGACCCTGTACAGCAAGAAACATAACTCCATCCTGCTTTTTGCAAGATTTATGGCCCCTTTTGGACTAGAAAATATCAGATTTCTTGGTTAAGTTTTATGTTTAGGTCAACTTTTTCTCTTAAACTATCAAAGCTATTGCTTTGAAACTTGCAACACTTGTTCACCATCATAAGCTGACCCTGTACAGCAAGCAACATAACTCCATCCTGCTTTTTGCAATAATTATTGCCCTTTGGACTTAGAAATCATTTTCTTAGTTGAGTATTATGTTTAAGGCAACTTTTCCATAAACTATCAAAGCTATTGCTTTAAAACTTGCAACAGTTTTTTCACAATCATAAGTGGACACTGTACATCAAGAAACATAACTCATCCTGCTTTTTGCAAGATGATGGCCCTTTTTAGACTTAGAAAATCATGGTAGGACAATATTTCTATTATACAAAAAAAATCAGATGAGCGTCAGCACCCGCAAGGCGGTGCTCTTGTTAAACAAATGCTGTTGTTTTCTGTTGTTTTTCAGCTTGTATCATCTTTTAAATCAATGCTGCAGTTTTCTGTTGTTTTTCAGATTGTATCATCTTTAAAACTAATGCTGTTGTTTTCTGTTGTTTTTTAGATTGTATCATATTGAAAACTAATGCTGTTGTTTTCTGTTCCTTTTTAAACAAATGCTGTTGATGTCTGTTGTTTTTCAGATTAATCATCTTTAAAATTAATGCTGTTTTCTGTTGTTTCTCCTATTGTACCATCTTTAAGACCAATACAGTTGTTTTCTGTTCTTTTTCTTAAACAGATGTTGTTGTTTTTCAGATTGTATCTTATTTAAAGCTAATGTTGTTGTTTTCTGTTCTTTTCTAAACTAAAGCTGTTGTTTTCTGTTGTTTGTCATATTGAATCATGTTTAAATATAATGCTGTTGTTTTTTTTATTCTTTTTCAAACAAATGCTGTTGTTTTCTGTTCTTTTTTTAAACAAATGCTTTTTGTCTGTTGTTGTTTTTCAGATTTATCATCTTTAAAACTAATGCTGTTGTTTTCTGTTGTTTCTCCTATTGTACCATCTTTAAGACCAATACTGTTGTTTTCTGTTCTTTTTCTTAAACAGATGTTGTTGTTTTTCAGATTGTAGTGTTGTATAGTAATAGTGTATTGATATATCATAACATGCTCTTTGCAGGTGCTTATCTTAGTTTTTATGTATTGTATATGTTGTAGCTTAGCTTTTTAGGGTATAAGTGATCATTTGGCAGAATGCATGCTACTTTTTTATTTCATAACTTAAACATTGTACTGTAGTAAAAGTAATATGGTAGTAAATAGCACTTAGTTTCATATTAATGGGACTTCATTAATTATAACTGTTGAACTTAAATTTCTTTTTAAACTAAAGCTGTTGTTTTCTCTTGTTTTCCTTATTGTATCATCTTTAAATCTAATGTTGTTGTTTTAATTTCTTTTTTAAACAAATGCTGATGTTTTCTGTTGTTTTTCAAATTGTGTCAACTGTATAACTAATGCTGTTGTTTTCTGTTATTTTTTAAACTAAATATGTTGTTTTCCATATTGTATCATCTTTAAAACTATTGCTGTTGTTTTCAGTTAATTATATCTTGGCTACTGGTGGTTTCTCTTCTTCATAATAGTTACATTTATTTTATATAATACAGAATAGTATACTTAGCAAATGCACTCACTGTTTGATAATTATTCTAAAACTGTTATTCAAGATATGTTTTTTGTTTCTAAAATGGAGAGAAGCTAAAATGGAATTGAGCAACCATTGCCCCAGAGCTCAAATACTAACACATTGTACTTTGAATTTAGGTGTCTGGTCCAGTTTCTCAAGTTCATAGTTGTAATAGTGTATTGATATATCATAACATGCTCTTTGCAGGTGCTTATCTTAGTTTTTATGTATTGTATATGTTGTAGCTTAGCTTTTTAGGGTATAAGTGATCATTTGGCAGAATGCATGCTACTTTTTTGTTTCATAACTTAAACATTGTACTGTAGAAAAGTAATATGGTAGTAAATAGCACTTAGTTTCATATTAATGGGACTTCATTAATTATAACTGTTGAACTTAAATTTCTTTTTAAACTAAAGCTGTTGTTTTCTCTTGTTTTCCTTATTGTATCATCTTTAAATCTAATGTTGTTGTTTTAATTTCTTTTTTAAACAAATGCTGATGTTTTCTGTTGTTTTTCTGATTATATCGCCTTTAAAATTAATGCTGCTGATTTCTGTTCTTTTTTAATTAAACAAATGCTGTTGTTGTCTGTTATTTTTTCAGATTGTATCATCTTTAAAACTAAAGCTGTTGTTTTCTGGTTTTTTTTTTCAGGTTGTATCATTTTTAAAGCCAATGCAATTGTTTCTTGTTCTTATTTTAAATAAATGCTGTTGTTGTTCAAATTGTTTCATCTTTAAAAATAATGCTGTTGTTTTTTGTTCTTTTTTTTGTTAAACAAATGATGTGGTTTTCTGTTGTTTCTTAAATTATATCATCTTTAAAACTAATGCTGTTGTTTTCTGTTCTTTTTTTTAAACAAATGCTGTTGTTTTTCAGATTGTATTATCTTTAAATCTACTGTTGTTACTTTCTGTTCTTTTTTTAAACAAATGCTGATGTTTTCTGTTGTTTTTCAAATTGTGTCAACTGTATAACTAATGCTGTTGTTTTCTGTTATTTTTTAAACTAAATATGTTGTTTTCCATATTGTATCATCTTTAAAACTATTGCTGTTGTTTTCAGTTAATTATATCTTGGCTACTGGTGGTTTCTCTTCTTCATAATAGTTACATTTATTTTATATAATACAGAATAGTATACTTAGCAAATGCACTCACTGTTTGATAATTATTCTAAAACTGTTATTCATCAACTATAAGAGATATGTTTTTGTTTCTAAAATGGAGAGAAGCTAAAATGGAATTGAGCAACCATTGCCCCAGAGCTCAAATACTAACACATTGTACTTTGAATTTAGGTGTCTGATCCAGTTTCTCAAGTTCATAGTTGTAATAGTGTATTGATATATCATAACATGCTCTTTGCAGGTGCTTATCTTAGTTTTTATGTATTGTATATGTTGTAGCTTAGCTTTTTAGGGTAAAAGTGATCATTTGGCAGAATGCATGCTACTTTTTTGTTTCATAACTTAAACATTGTACTGTAGAAAAGTAATATGGTAGTAAATAGCACTTAGTTTCATATTAATGGGACTTCATTAATTATAACTGTTGAACTTAAATTTCTTTTTAAACTAAAGCTGATGTTTTCTCTTGTTGTCCTTATTGTATCATCTTTAAATCTAATGCTGTTGTTTTAATTTCTTTTTTAAACAAATGCTGATGTTTTCTGTTGTTTTTCTGATTATATCGCCTTTAAAATTAATGCTGCTGATTTCTGTTCTTTTTTAATTAAACAAATGCTGTTGTTGTCTGTTATTTTTTTCAGATTGTATCATCTTTAAAACTAAAGCTGTTGTTTTCTGGATTTTTTTTCAGGTTGTATCATTTTTAAAGCCAATGCAATTGTTTCTTGTTCTTATTTTAAATAAATGCTGTTGTTGTTCAAATTGTTTCATCTTTAAAAAATTGCTGTTGTTTTTTGTTCTTTTTTTGTTAAACAAAATGATGTAGTTTATGTTGTTTCTAAATTATATCATCTTAAAACTAATGCTGTTGTTTTTTTGTTCTTTTTCTTAAACAAATGCTGTTGTTTTTCAGATTGTATTATCTTTAAATCTAATGTTGTTACTTTCTGTTCTTTTTTAAACAAATGCTGTTGTTTTCTGTTGTTTTTCAGCTTGTATCATCTTTAAAATTAATGCTGCAGTTTTCTGTTGTTTTTCACATTGTATCATCTTTAAAACTAATGCTGTTGTTTTCTGTTGTTTTTTAGGTTGTATCATATTGAAAACTAATGCTGTTGTTTTCTGTTCCTTTTTAAACAAATGCTGTTGTTGTCTGTTGTTTTTCAGATTAATCATCTTTAAAATTAATGCTGTTTTCTGTTGTTTCTCCTATTGTACCATCTTTAAAACCAATACAGTTGTTTTCTGTTCTTTTTCTTAAACAGATGTTGTTGTTTTTCAGATTGTAACTTATTTAAAGCTAATGTTGTTGTTTTCTGTTCTTTTCTAAACTAAAGCTTTTGTTTTCTGTTGTTTGTCATATTGAATCATGTTTAAATATAATGCTGTTGTTTTTTTTATTCTTTTTTCAAACAAATGCTGTTGTTTTCTGTTCTTTTTTTAAACAAATGCTGTTGTTGTCTGTTGTTTTTCAGATTTATCATCTTTAAAATTAATGCTGTTGTTTTCTGTTGTTTGTCCTATTGTACCATCTTTAAGACCAATACTGTTGTTTTCTGTTCTTTTTCTTAAACAGATGTTGTTGTTCTTCAGATTGTAGTGTTGTATAGTGATAGTGTATTGATATATCATAACATGCTCTTTGCAGGTGCTTATCTTAGTTTTTATGTATTGTATATGTTGTAGCTTAGCTTTTTAGGGTATAAGTGATCATTTGGCAGAATGCATGCTACTTTTTTGTTTCATAACTTAAACATTGTACTGTTGAAAAGTAATATGGTAGTAAATGACACTTAGTTTCATATTAATGGGACTTCATTAATTATAACTGTTGAACTTAAATTTCTTTTTAAACTAAAGCTGTTGTTTTCTCTTGTTTTCCTTATTGTATCATCTTTAAATCTAATGTTGTTGTTTTAATTTCTTTTTTAAACAAATGCTGATGTTTTCTGTTGTTTTTCAAATTGTGTCAACTGTATAAGTAATGCTGTTGTTTTCTGTTATTTTTTAAACTAAATATGTTGTTTTCCATATTGTATCATCTTTAAAACTATTGCTGTTGTTTTAAGTTAATTATATCTTGGCTACTGGTGGTTTCTCTTCTTCATAATAGTTACATTTATTTTATATAATACAGAATAGTATACTTAGCAAATGCACTCACTGTTTGATAATTCTAAAACTGTTATTCATCAACTATAAGAGATATGTTTTTGTTTCTAAAATAGAGAGAAGCTAAAATGGAATTGAGCAACCATTGCCCCAGAGCTCAAATACTAACACATTGTACTTTGAATTTAGGTGTCTGGTCCAGTTTCTCAAGTTCATAGTTGTAATAGTGTATTGATATATCATAACATGCTCTTTGCAGGTGCTTATCTTAGTTTTTATGTATTGTATATGTTGTAGCTTAGCTTTTTAGGGTATAAGTGATCATTTGGCAGAATGCATGCTACTTTTTTGTTTCATAACTTAAACATTGTACTGTAGAAAAGTAATATGGTAGTAGGTAACACTTAGTTTCATATTAATGGGACTTCATTAATTATAACTGTTAAACCTAGATTTCTTTTAAATTAAAGCTGTTGTTTTCTCTTGTTTTCCTTATTGTATCATCTTTAAATCTAATGCTGTTGTTTTAATTTATTTTTTAAACAAATGCTGATGTTTTCTGTTGTTTTTCTGATTATATCGCTTTAAAATAATGCTGCTGATTTCTGTTCTTCTTAATTAACAATGCTGTTGTTGTCTGTTATTTTTCAGATTGTATCATCTTTAAACTAAAGCTGTTGTTTTCTGGGTTTTTATTTTCAGGTTGTATCATTTTTAAAGCCAATGCAATTGTTTCTTGTTCTTATTTTAGATAAATGCTGTTATTGTTCAAATTGTTTCATCTTTATAAATGATGCTGTTGTTTTTTGTTCTTTTTTTGTTAAACAAATGATGTAGTTTTATGTTGTTTCTTAAATTATATCATCTTTAAAACTAATGCTGTTGTTTTTTTGTTCTTTTTCTTAAACAAATGCTGTTAATTTTCAGATTGTATTATCTTTAAATCTAATGTTGTTACTTTCTGTTCTTTTTTAAACAAATGCTGTTGTTTTCTGTTGTTTTTCAGCTTGTATCATCTTTAAAATTAATGCTGCAGTTTTCTGTTGTTTTTCTTAAACAGATGTTGTTTTTCAGATTGTAGTGTTGTATAGTAATAGTGTATTGATATATCATAACATGCTCTTTGCAGGTGCTTATCTTAGTTTTTATGTATTGTATATGTTGTAGCTTAGCTTTTTAGGGTATAAGTGATCATTTGGCAGAATGCATGCTACTTTTTTGTTTCATAACTTAAACATTGTACTGTAGAAAAGTAATATGGTAGTAAATAGCACTTAGTTTCATATTAATGGGACTTCATTAATTATAACTGTTGAACTTAAATTTCTTTTTAAACTAAAGCTGTTGTTTTCTCTTGTTTTCCTTATTGTATCATCTTTAAATCTAATGTTGTTTTAATTTCTTTTTTAAACAAATGCTGATGTTTTCTGTTGTTTTTCAAATTGTGTCAACTGTATAACTAATGCTGTTGTTTTCTGTTATTTTTTAAACTAAATATGTTGTTTTCCGTATTGTATCATCTTTAAAACTATTGCTGTTTTTTTCAGTTAATTATATCTTGGCTACTGGTGGTTTCTCTTCTTCATAATAGTTACATTTATTTTATATAATACAGAATAGTATACTTAGCAAATGCACCCACTGTTTGATAATTATTCTAAAACTGTTATTCATCAACTATAAGAGATATGTTTTTGTTTCTAAAATGAAGAAGCTAAAATGGAATTGAGCAACCATGCCCCAGAGCTCAAATACTAACACATTGTACTTTGAATTTAGGTGTCTGGTCCAGTTTCTCAAGTTCATAGTTGTAATAGTGTATTGATATATCATAACATGCTCTTTGCAGGTGCTTATCTTAGTTTTTATGTATTGTATATGTTGTAGCTTAGCTTTTTAGGGTATAAGTGATCATTTGGCAGAATGCATGCTACTTTTTTCGTTTCATAACTTAAACATTGTACTGTAGAAAAGTAAATATGGTAGTAAATAGCACATAGTTTCATAATTAATGGATCTTTAATTATAACTGTTTGAACTTAAATTTCTTTTTAAACTAAAGCTGTGTTTTCTCTTGTTTTCCTATTGTATCATCTTTAAATCTAATGCTGCTGTTTTAATTTCGTTTTTAAAACAAATGCTGATGTTTTCTGTTGTTTTTCTGATTATATCGCCTTTAAAATTAATGCTGCTGATTTCTGTTCTTTTTTAATTAAACAAATGCTGTTGTTGTCTGTTATTTTTTCAGATTGTATCATCTTTAAAACTAAAGCTGTTGTTTTCTGGGGTTTTTTTTCAGGTTGTATCATTTTTAAAGCCAATGCAATTGTTTCTTGTTCTTATTTTAAATAAATGCTGTTGTTGTTCAAATTGTTTCATCTTTAAAATAAATGCTGTTGTTTTTTGTTCTTTTCTTGTTAAACAAATGATGTAGTTTTATGTTGTTTCTTAAATTATATCATCTTTAAAACTAATGCTGTTGTTTTTTTGTTGTTTTTTTTCTTAAACAAATGCTGTTGTTTTTCAGATTGTATTATCTTTAAATCTAATGTTGTTACTTTCTGTTCTTTTTTAAACAAATGCTGTTGTTTTCTGTTGTTTTTCAGCTTGTATCATCTTTAAAATTAAGGCTGCAGTTTTCTGTTATTTTTCAGATTGTATCATCTTTAAAACTAATACTGTTGTTTTCTGTTGTTTTTTTAAATTGTATCATATTGAAAACTAATGCTGTTGTTTTCTGTTCCTTTTTAAACAAATGCTGTTGATGTCTGTTGTTTTTCAGATTAATCATCTTTAAAATTAATGCTGTTTTCTGTTGTTTCTGCTATTGTACCATCTTTAAGACCAATACAGTTGTTTTCTGTTCTTTTTCTTAAACAGATGTTGTTGTTTTTCAGATTGTATCTTATTTAAAGCTAATGTTGTTGTTTTCTGTTCTTTTCTAAACTAAAGCTGTTGTTTTCTGTTGTTTGTCATAATGAATCATGTTTAAATATAATGCTGTTGTTTTTTTATTCTCTTTTCAAACAAATGCTGTTGTTTTCTGTTCTTTTTTTAAACAAATGCTGTTGTTGTCTGTTGTTTTTCAGATTTATCATCTTTAAAATTAATGCTGTTGTTTTCTGTTGTTTGTCCTATTGTACCATTTTTAAGACCAATACTGTTGTTTTCTGTTCTTTTTCTTAAACAGATGTTGTTGTTTTTCAGATTGTAGTGTTGTATAGTAATAGTGTATTGATATATCATAACATGCTCTTTACAGGTGCTTATCTTAGTTTTTATGTATTGTATATGTTGTAGCTTAGCTTTTTAGGGTATAAGTGATCATTTGGCAGAATGCATGCTACTTTTTTGTTTCATAACTTAAACATTGTACTGTAGAAAAGTAATATGGTAGTAAATAGCACTTAGTTTCATATTAATGGGACTTCATTAATTATAACTGTTGAACTTAAATTTCTTTTTAAACTAAAGCTGTTGTTTTCTCTTGTTTTCCTTTTTGTATCATCTTTAAATCTAATGTTGTTGTTTTAATTTCTTTTTAGCTCATCTGATTTTTTGAAAAAAAATGATGAGTTATTGTCATCACTTGAGCGGTTGTCGGCGTCGGCGTCGGCGTCGGCGTTGCCTGGTTAAGTTTTATGTTTAGGTCAGCTTTTCTCCTAAACTATCAAAGCTATTGCTTTGAAACTTGGAATACTTGTTCACCATCATAAGCTGACCCTGTATAGCAAGAAACATAACTCCATCTTGCTTTTTGCAAGATTTATGGCCCCTTTTGTACTTAGAAAATATCAGATTTCTTGGTTAAGTTTTATGTTTAGGTCAACTTTTCTCCTAAACTATCAAAGCTTTTGCTTTGAAACTTGGAATACTTGTTCACCATCATAAGCAGACCCTGTACATCAAGAAACATAACTCCATCTTGCTTTTTGCAAGAATTATTGCCCCTTTTGGACTTAGAAAATCAGTTTTCTTGGTTAAGTTTTATGTTTAGGTCAGCTTTTATCCTAAACTATCAAAGCTATTCCTTTAAAACTTGCAATACTTGTTCACCATCATAAGCAGACCCTGTACATCAAGAAACATAACTCCATCCTGCTTTTTGCAAGATTTATGGCCCCTTTTGGACTTAGATAATATCAGATTTCTTGGTTAGTTTTATGTTAGGTCAACTTTTCTCTTAAACTATCAAAGCTATTGCTTTAAAACTTGCAAATCTTGTTCACCATCATAAGCTGACCCTGTACAGCAAGCAACATAACTCCATCTGCTTTTTGCAATAATTATTGCCCTTTGGACTTAGAAAAATCATTTTCTTGGTTGAATATATGTTTAAGTCAACTTTTCTCATAAACTATCAAAGCTATTGCTTTAAAACTTGCAACAGTTTTCACCATCATAAGTGGACACTGTACATACAGAAACATAACTCTATCCTGCTTTTTGCAAGAGTGATGACCCTTTTTAGACTTAGAAAATCATGGGTAGACATATTTCTATTATACAAAAAATCAGATGAGCGCAGCACCCGCAAGGCGGTGCTCTTGTTTTTAAAAAAATGCTGATGTTTTCTGTTGTTTTTCAAAATTTGGGCAACTGTAAACTATTTCTGTTGTTTTCTGTTATTTTTCCATGTTAAGGCCCCTGTGACATTGACCTTTAACAGAGTGACCCCAAAATCGTTAGGGGTCATCTACTCTGCATGACCAATCATCCTATGAAGTTTCATCATTCTGGGTCAAGTGGTTCTCAAGTTACTGACCGGAAATGGTTTTCAATGTCCGGGCCCCTGTGACCTTGACCTTTAACACAGTGACCCTAAAATCGTTAGGGGTCATCTACTCTGCATGACCAATCATCCAATGAAGTTTCATCATTCTGGGTCAAGTGGTTCTCAAGTTACTGACTGGAAATGGTTTTCAATATTCGGGCCCCTGTGACCTTGACCTTTAACAGAGTGACCCCAAAATCGTTAGGGGTCATCTACTCTGCATGATCAATCATCCTATTAAGTTTCAACATTCCGGGTCAAGTGGTTCTCTAGTTATTGATCGGAAATGGTTTTCAATGTTCAGGCCCCTGTGACCTTGATCTTTGACGGAGTGACCCCAAAATCAATAGGGGTCATCTACTCTTCATGATCAATCATCCTATGAAGTTGCAACATTCTGGGTCAAGTGGTTCTCTAGTTATTGATCGGAAATGGTTTTCAATGTTCAGGCCCCTGTGACCTTGACCTTTGACGGAGTGACCCCAAAAACAATAGGGGTCATCTACTCTTCATGACCAATCATCCTATGAAGTTTCAACATTCTGGGTCAAGTGGTTCTCTAGTTATTGATCGGAAATGGTTTTCAATGTTCAGGCCCCTGTGACCTTGACCTTTGACCCCAAAAACAATAGGGGTCGTCTACTCCAGCAGCCCTACAACCCTATGAAGTTTGAAGGTTCTAGGTCAAATGGTTCTCCAGTTATTGCCCGGAAATGAAGTGTGACGTACGGACGGACAGACAGGGCAAAAACAATATGTCTCCCCCAGAGGGGTGGAGACATAATGAGCATGTATGCCAAAGTATTTTGAAATCCTTTGATTGATAAAAGAGTTTAAAAGACAAAAAAATGGACCATATAACCTAATGATATTTTCCTTGAAGCTAGGGAACTGGATCTTGCAATCCACACAGCATCGTTATGGTAAACACTTAAGCTAACCCATGTTTTGTCAAAAGATTATTTCATTAAATCATAAATGTACAAAATATTTACCATCTCTGATTAAATAATGCACATCCAATTGGCACCATAAACAGCAAACTGAAAATAAAAGATAACACAAGTTCGAACCATTGAACTATAAAAAAATTAAATTATTGTTTATCAATTAACATAGTGGCAATGGATACAAGTGACAGTGTCATACATATGATGGTAGATGTAACCCATAGCTGTGTACCATACTTTAAAACAAATGTCAAAAATAAATATTGCAATTAGACTATGAAAACCTGCTGAACATTTCTTTTATAATTTCAGTCCAAATAAATTTCATCCTATGAAATATAACTAACCTTGACCCTGCTGGCAGCAAGTGATTCTGCCTTTGCGACCAGTGCAGAACAAGATCAGCCTGCACATTCTTGCAGTCTTATTATGGTCTGCACTGATTGCTATTCCGTCAGAAAATTTTCAGTGAACACCAGTGAACACCCCTTTGAATAATAAATGGTATTGTCAAGATTGAATGACGGACAAGTTCATTGTAGAAATTTAGCTGGGTAAAGGTTAAATGGAAATAGTAAACCATGACTCATTACTCAAATAAGACAAGACTAATAATTGCCGAGCAATAACACTCCCTGACCTGAAGGGGAATTTGTCATCTCTGGGTGCTATATGAACCAAAATATATGTTGGAACTTTATTGAAGAACCTGCATATTCTTCTAACCTACCATCTATACTAGTAAGTCAGGTTTCATTAAAAATTCAGGACACTTGAATGCTGATTGATGGATGGATGAACAGACAAAGGGACAAAATAATCTGTATTTTCTTTATATTGCTTTCTATCTACTTCCCAGGTGTGATGGAAATAATATCCAGTATTTTAAAAATGCAGAATCAAGTTTTTCATCATATTTTTGGACAATCTGTTACTATTGCAACAACATTTATTGCCACAGCAACAAAATAAAAGATCACGCATACTCTACATACTGCTCTTTACCAATTTACCAAGTTCCATGAAAAATATCTTGTACTTCTTCCTATCACAGGATCCCATGTTTTATTACCTGTCATATTTTTGGGTTACCATAACCTTGGCCGCCATAGCAACAAAATAAAAGAACATATATTCTTCATATTGCCATAAATCCATGCACCAAGTTTCGTAACAAATCTAGCTTGTATTTTAGAAGATATTACAGGATCACCCTTTCTGCGACTGACTGACTGACTGACTGACTGACAGACAAATCCCCTCCAGTGATACACTGGGACAGGGAAAAACTGGACTAGTACCTGGATGCTGCATTTGTCAACTTTTAAAAAGTCAGATTATGGTATCAAGTAACACAAATGGAAGGACAGTGTGATCAGGTATTACAAAGTGTTTGTTATTAAAGATGTAAATATGAAGGAAAACAGTGAATGCAACTGAGCAATCATAAGGACAGGATAGTGTTAAACTATCTATAAAGTTTCAATCAAGTATCTGCATCAGTTTAGGAGATAGTAAGAGATAGTAACCTGCATGCAAAATTTTACTAGACGTTTTTCAATTTAAAAGGGGACATGATTTTGCAAAATGTATGTCAGAGTTATGGGACTTGATGCTATGATCTAGTTTTATAAACAAAAACAAACAGGGGAAGAAGAACTTGCTTGCAAAACTTTAACCAGGATTTTTTTAAGTACACAAGAGGGATAATCTGGCCAAAAAAAATGTCAGAATTAAGGTAACTGACCCAGTGAGGTTGATAATTTTCCTAGAAAAAGAAAAAATAAGTTTCAAAGCTATATGCCTTTAATGATAGCTATAAGTACCAGTACCTGCATGGCAAACTTTAACGAAAGTGTGACACAGACGCCGATGTCGTGATAATTACAATAGCTGAAAAACCCTACTGTCCTTTGACCTCCAAGTTTCCTTGACCTTTGACCTAAGGGTCTGGGTGTTGCATAACAAGTTTTCCCATTATTGGGAGCCTCTGTGCCAAGTCATATTAAAATCCACAGAATGGTTGCGCTACAGAGCAGATAGGAAAAATACCTATAGACATTTGATCCCCAAGTGTGACCACAGAACTAGGGGTCTGGGTGTTGCACATGACATGTCATCTCATTATGGGAAATATCTGTGCCATGTACAATAAAATCCCTTGATAGATGGTGGAGTTATGGGACAGAAAGGACAATAAACGCTGTTGCCGCATGACCTCTTAGTGTGACACTGACCTTTAAGTTTGGAGTGCTGACCTTTAAGTTTGGAGTGTGAGCTTGTCCTTTAAACTAGGAGTTTTGACATTGCACAGCACACATTGTCTCATTATAGGAAACATCTGTATCAAGTAGTATTAAAAAAACACTTTATGTTGGTTGTGTTATGAAGCAGACATGAAACGAAAGCTGTTGGAGGACAGCAACACTTGACTATTAAACAGCCTTGCCAATTGAATGAATAGACATTGAAAAAGGGCATATCCGGTAATTTTATAAAAATAAAAGCAGAGTTATGGAACCTGTGCACTGCATGTCATTATCACACTGAACAAGTGTGTAAAGTTTCAATCCATTCCTATTAGTGGGTACTGAGGTACTACCATACATTCAAAACTTAAGTCGAAAAAGGGGCATAATTTTGTTAAAAAGCAAACTAGAGTTATTGAACCAGTTCAATGAATGTCACTTTATCACAATGAAAAAGTGTGTGAAGTTTCAATCCATTCCCACATGTGGTTACTGTGATACCAGCTTACATACAAAAACCTAATGAAATTAGGGCAAGTGTAATAGCTCTAACTACCCTTCAAATAGCTAAGCTTAACTCTGAGCTAAGGGCCTAGGTTGTGCTCATGGGATGCCTTCCCCGAAAAGGGAACGTTTAATTTTGTGTTAAGTAACATCTGAATCTCTTGATGCATGGCAGGGTTAAGGACCATTCACGAAAATGTGGACAGATGCATTGGAATAACTGTTGGAATAACAGACAGAAAAAGGCAATGCAGTAGTCCCATAACTGATTTCCCAACGTTAGGAGTTTAAGGAGTTTCAGGCTCAAAGTGGGGCTGGCTGGTCTGAAAACCAAGAAAGAATATGGAGTATCAAAAGGAAGAGCATAAAAATTGGGGTTGGCTAAAGAAATTATCCCAAGGGACCTTGACCATTAGTGCTCCTAAACCTATACTGTCTTCCCTCTTACAAAGACCAGTTCCAGTGTTAAAATTAATGATAATAAATGCAGTAGTTTAGAACATACACCATCCAATAAAACTTCAACCAATGCTTTGACAATGTCTAGACCCTATGGCCAAAAGGATGTCTGTCCGTTACCAATCCTTACTTGAGGTTTACTGATAAAGAGGCAGTGTCCAGGGGAAATTAGTGAAATTGAGAGGCTTGCCATAACACAAAAACCTTAAAGCAACTGTGAAACTGATGTAAAGGTGAGCACAACAGCCCTCTTTACTCTCTGAATAGCAAAGCTAAAAATTTAATAGTACATACGTTACACCAGACAACAAAACCTGGAGTGGAGCATTCACAAATCTGTATCTCTTCATCCAAGCCGTCTTCTCTAGCCTCTCCATCCCAACTGGTAATATCACTGGAAACAGGTAACATAAAATGTCAGTATCACTGGAAACAGGTAACATAAAATATCACTGGAAACAGGTAACATAAAATATCAGTATCACTGGAAATAGGTAACATAAAATGTCAGTATCACTGGGAATGGGTAACATTAAATGTCAGTACCACTGGAAACAGGTAACATAAAATGTCAGTATCACTGAAAGCAGGTAACATAAAATGACAGTACCACTGGAAACAGGTAACATAAAATGTCAGTATCATTGAAAGCAGGTAACATAAAATGTCAGTATCACAGGTAACATAAAATGACAGTACCACTGGAAACAGGTAATATAAAATGTCAGTACCATTGGAGACAGGTAGCATAAAATGTCAGTATCACTGCAAGCAGGTAACATAAAATGTCAGTATCACTGAAAGCAGGTAACATAAAATGTCAGTACCATAGGTAACATAAAATGTCAGTACGACTGGAAACAGGTAACATAAAATGTCAGTATCACTGAAAGCAGGTAACATAAAATGTCAGTACCACAGGTAACATAAAATGCCAGTATCACTTGAAACAGGTAACATAAAATGACAGCACCACTGGAAACAGGTAACATAAAATGTCAGTACCACTGGAAACAGGTAACATAAAATGTCAGTACCACTGGAAACAGGTAACATAAAATGTCAGTATCACTGGAAACAGGTAACATAAAATGCCAGTACCACAGGTAACATAAAATGCCAGTATCACTTGAAACAGGTAACATAAAATGACAGCACCACTGGAAACAGGTAACATAAAATGTCAGTATCACTGGAACAACAGGTAACAGTAACATGAAATGCAGTACCACTGAAACAGGTAACATAAAATGTCAGACCACTGGAAACAGGTAACATAAAATGCCAGACCACTGGAAACAGGTAACATAAAATGCCAGATCACTTGAAACAGGTAACATAAAATGTCAGCACCACTGGAAACAGGTAACATAAAATGTCAGTATCACTGAAAGCAGGTAACATAAAATGTCAGTACCACAGGTAACATGAAATGCCAGTATCACTTGAAACAGGTAACATAAAATGACAGCACCACTGGAAACAGGTAACATAAAATGTCAGCACCACTGGAAACAGGTAACATAAAATGTCAGCACCACTGGAAACAGGTAACATAAAATGTCAGTATCACTGAAAGCAGGTAACATAAAATGTCAGTACCACAGGTA
The DNA here is from genome assembly GCF_021730395.1 of Mercenaria mercenaria. Classification (NCBI taxonomy): domain Eukaryota; kingdom Metazoa; phylum Mollusca; class Bivalvia; order Venerida; family Veneridae; genus Mercenaria; species Mercenaria mercenaria. The sequence goes on along the minus strand of NC_069375.1, from coordinate 16,789,894 downwards.
ACATAAAATGCCAGTATCACTTGAAACAGGTAACATAATAAAATGACAGCACCACTGGAAACAGGTAACATAAAATGTCAGCACCACTGGAAACAGGTAACATAAAATGTCAGCACCACTGGAAACAGGTAACATAAAATGTCAGCACCACTGGAAACAGCTAACATAAAATGTCAGTATCACTGGAAACAGGTACCGTACATTCGCGGCCATAAGTCGACCTCGGCCATAAGTCGAGGGGTATATTATGGTGGGAAAAAGCTGGTATTTTACCTGAACTCGGCCATAAGTCGAGGGCAATTTTTTAAGATATTTCGTAGGTGTGTAAGTATGTTCAATGCTCATGTAGAGGGATATAGAAATCTTCATAATTATATAAACACCATATAACAAAGTATTCAAATTATTAATTTTATTTTTATATTAAAAATATTATCCTTTATTGTTTGAAAAGCATATATCTTTAATTTATTAATAAGATATTTCTTGTGCCCTTTTCTTTAAGTCTGTCCTTCCATGGTCTGTTAAATGAGCACGAAACATGTCCCATACTAGTAACGATCTTCTATTTATTAAGCCTCCTGGCCGAGTGATTCAACCACTGACCTAAAACACTTTCATCAACACAGCCCTTGGGCTGCACATAAACACATATTCCGGCAGGAAATTTCTCCTTTGGCATAGTTTTCCGTTTGAACACTATAGCTGGCTTTAATTTAGTACCATCTGCCATGCAGGACAAAATTACTGTGAAATGTGATTTTTCATGACCTGTAGTTTTCACTGACACTGTCTTTTCACCTATCGGGTGCACGGTTGATCAAAAAACATGGCTGTTCCGTCCATGTTTCCAATCTGTGAAAGTTCAAAGTCAAATTCTTTCCGTTCACGGATAACAAACTGGTGAAATGATGTTACGTGATTCTCAACATCGCTGGGTAATTTCTGTGCGATGTGCGTCCTCTGGCGCAGAGTTAGTCCATGTCTGTTCATGAATCGTGAACACCAGCCTGCCGATGCCTTAAATACACCTTTGTCTATGGAATACTTAGCGTCCTTTGCCAAGTGCAAAGCCTTAATTCTAATCACATTTCTCGTCACAACAAAAGCACTTTCCCGTAATTCTAAAATCCAATTTAACAAGTCTGTCTCTAGCCCTTCGTATGGGCTCAAACGCACAACATGACGTTTCTGTCCTTTAGGACCTTCGATAATTCTGTCCTTGGATTTACGCCAGTCTCGTACAAGTTTTTCGCTGACCCCAAACTCGCGTTCAGCGGCACAATTCTTAGAAGATTCTGCGAATTCTATAACACGAATTTTGAATGCATTATCATATGCAACACGCTTCCGTTTAGGCATTTTGTCACAGTTCTATCAAAATAATAACAGATAATCCGATGCGTGCGTGAAATTTAACAGTTTTATAACAGTTAAATCAATACACGAATGAATTCATCATAAAGGTATCTAACATATTTACGAAACTGTTACAACAATTGATGTGCATAATTACTGAAGACACGCCTTCGACCTATGAAAAAAAATGCTTGACATTGAGTAATAAATTTTGATTGGTTATGGGAGTGCCAAACGTCTTAGTAAATATTTCTGATTGGTGGTGGTTCACGGGGTGCAGTGTTTTTTTGCATATCATTAATCGCAGGCTTTGTCGGTGTGAATGTCGCTTTGACAAAAGATAAAAGAGCCGCCAATTCTTTTGATATCGAGGTGATTCGGCACCTGCTAGCTGTCATGTTATTCACACGGATTAACTTGAGAGGACAGTACCTATTTAGTGACTCGGTTCGTTTTTGTTCTACTGTTACAAACAAAGTATTTTTAATTATGTTTGCCGATACTTGCTAAAAATTTCTTTTTGCCAAACGCGGATAAAAAGGGATATTATATTTAATAATTAAAAAGATTGACTTTATTGTTTTACAAATGAGTGCCATTCCTAATTTATTTTTAATTATAATGTTTGCTGATACTTGCAAAAAATTTCTTTTTGCCGAACGCGGATTAAAATAACGAATACCCGGTAAAAGCTTTAAGAAAGATTGACTTTATTGTTTTACAAATGGGTGTCATTCCTACTTAATTTTTAATTACGTTTGCCAAAACTTGCAAAAAAAAATTCTACAAATGCCTGGTAAAAGCTTTTCGATATTGTATTTGAAAATAATTAAAAAGATTTAATTTATTGTTTTACAAACGAGTGTCATTGCAACTTTTTCACTATACTTTATATAACTTGCATAAGAAAACATTGTCACTATTTTATGAACCGTCTTGCCGATACCGGTAACGGGTGGATACGGCGTCCGATATTTATACAAGACAAACATGGCGCTCGGTTGGGAAATGACAAAAACATTATTTTCATTTGATATTGCAGCCATAAGTCAACCCAAGAATGTAAACTGTATATTTGATCCTTGAAAACTCGACTTATGGCCGCGAATATACGGTAACATAAAATGTCAGTATCATTGGAAACATAAAATGTCAGTATCACAGGCAACATAAAATGTCAGTACCACTGGAAACAGGTAGCATAAAACGTCAGTATTATTATTATTATATACCACATTTATATAGCACTCTTTTCATATAAAAATACGTTCAAAAGTGCTTTACATAAAAAACATTTATATAATGTTCAATAAAAAATGGCAATTGAACTATTATAGAAGAAATTAAAATTACATTACGGTAATAAGATACCAAGCATTTTAAATTGGAAGGTAGGCAGATCAAAACATGAAACAAAAATACAATATCATAAAACATTAACTGACCTATCAAAGACACAGGTCAGAGCAGAATAGAACAGAAGATATCTTACATTTTGAACAGACAGGCTTAAACTGTATGATGTCTGCGAAATGCACCACAGCATGCAAACCGTTCCGGATGATTGGGTCAATCCCCACCTAAACGGTCTGGAGAACATCCATGATACATCCCACAGAAAAAACACCGCCAACATTATTCTGTCACACTGGAGTTCTTAATTAAAGTAATTAATTGGCCGGCAAAGTATATGTACCTACATTATAAATCAGGTAATCAGTGAGATGTTAGTTGCCAAAGAATTGTATGAAATAATGCGTCTTTAGCGCTTTTTTGAAACTTTGCACGGTCTTGCACTCTCTTATGCCAGATGGGAGGGCATTCCATAACCTCTCAGCAGCTGTCTGAAAGCTCCTGTCACCAAATCGTATTGTTCGACATCTGGGCACCACTAGTTTCAATGCATTATTCTGCGATCTCAGATTTCTGGATGGTGTATATATTTCTAGCATGTTCGCTACATAAGCTGGTGATTGATCTTTGAGTGCCTTATATGTATGTGTTATAATTTTGTATTCTACCCTACATTCATGCAGAACAGGCATTATATGGTCGTATCTGGATGTTCTGGTTACGATTCTAGCTGCCGTGTTTTGGACATATTGCAGTTTGTTCATTGACTGTTTTGGAATTCCATATAGAAGAGAGTTGCAATAATCCAAACGTGATGTAACAAGAGAGTTGATTAGAGATTTGGTTGCGTTTGCGGTTATATATTGTCTGATGTGACTAATTTGCCACAACTGTGCATAGGAATTCCTACACACACTATTCACATGTTGCTCCATCCTCATGTTCGAATCCAGGAAAGCACCGAGGTTCCTGACACTGCCTGATTGTTTGATTTCAGAGCCGTCTACTTTCACAGATATGTTTGAAACAGATTGTGTCTTGTGTTCAGATGAAAATATGATTAATTCTGCTTTTTCAGCATTGAGTTTCAACATGTTAGTATTCATCCAACTTACTATATCCTTTAAACAACTTTCAACGCGATGAATGGTCTCTTCAATAGACATTTTGTTTATTGGTTTGAAGGATTGATATAACTGCGAATCGTCCGCATGAAATGATTGTTCTGTCTGTGCTTTCTGCAGATCGCTCCGACTGGTTTTGTGTACATTGTGTAGTTCTTTGGCCCCAGGACAGACTCTTGGGGTACACTGTACTTCATTAGCACTGGTTGTGATAGCTCACCATCTACGCATACGGTCTGGTAGCGGTCACTAAGGTATGACATCATCCATGCGAGCGGCTTGCCTGTAACACCAAAGTGACGTTCAAGGCGATGAATCAACGTCCTGTGGTCAATAGTGTCAAATGCTGCAGAGAGATCAAGCATCACAAGAACAGTCACATTGTTCTTATCCAACAATTGAAGAATGTCATTTTGGACTTTTAATAGGGCGGTTTCGGTTGAGTGGAATTTTTTATAAGCAGATTGATTAACTTCATGGAGTTCGTTGTTCCTCAGATGATTTTCAATTTGAACATCTACCACTTTTTCTAAGATTTTAGACAGAAACGGCAAGTTTGACACAGGTCTATAGATTTTTAGGACATAGAATCTAGGCTTGGCTTTTTTAGAAAAGGTCTTATTCGTGAATGTTTGAACGTTTTGGGCACATACGCAGCATCTAGAGATGCATTCATAATTTTTGTTATCACTGGTGTTAGTTCGTCAAGACATTCTTTTAACAACCATGTTGGGATAGGATCTAGTTCACATGATTTGTTCGCTGACTTTTTGATAATTGATTTCACTTCGTCTTCTGAGGTTTGAGTAAACTCTACATAACTGACACCTGTGTATTCAGTTTCTATGTCATCTAAATCAGATACAGATTGTGTTTGCGATGCTATATCGTTTCCGATTGTTTCGATCTTTCCAATAAAGAAGTCACTGAAATCTTGTGCGAGATGCTGTGGAGATGAATGTGATGGTAAAATCACCTCATTTGTATCGCCAAGAAGATTTTTGGTAATCTTTGATAAACTCTTATGATCACTGCCACATAGTCAATTTTGCCTGTATAGTATTCAACACGAGCTTGTTTTAGCATCTTATTCACTTCAGCACACTGTGTTTGGTAAATTTGGTGATCAATTGTGAGCTTACTTTCATGCCATTTCTGTTCTAATTTTCGTTTCTGATGTTTTGCTTTGTGGAGTTGCTCGGTATACCAAGGACATGAAGGTCTTAACACAATAGTCTTGGTAGTCAAAGGGGCGTGTTTGTCTACTATAGAAATTAACTTATTTGAATATTCCTTCACAAATTCATCGATATCAGTATCAGATGGAGTGCATTGTGTGTTAAAGAAATCTATTCTTCGTATGTCTTCTCAAAATGAGAATGTCGATCGAACGTAATTTCCTGTACGACACAGTTTTTCGTACTGGGGATGGTTTGGAAGCTTTAGCATCAAATATTACAGCAAAATGATCACACGACATCTTTCCATTTGAATCAGAGAGTCCAGGATCTATGACCTCGATATTTGAAACCGTGACATCATTATCTCTGGTTATCACTACATCAAATGTATGCCCAGCTACATGTGTTGGTTCTTGTACATGTTGACGCATGCCACATGCATCTAGACTGCTTGTAAACTTTTTTGTGTCACCATTTTCCGGTAAATCAAGATGGAAGTTAAGGTCCCCTACAATGATGGTAGTCTTGTCAATTGCTGCATATTTAGTTAAGAAATTGGGCCATTCTTGCTCCAGGAAAATATTTGTGTTTAAACCGTTTTCTTTGGAAGGGGGTGGCCGGTATATAATGGCAAGCCGTAGGCCTATGGAATGTCCGCCTGTAACTACATTGCAATCCATATACTCAAACTGGGAAAATTCATTGTCTTTGCTTGATGTGACAATGTTCACTTGTATGGCTCTCTTGTGAATTATCGCTACGCCCCCGCCGCCCTACCACTACGAGGGACATGTTTCATTTTGTAACAGTCGGGCACGAGTTCGCCGATGCACGCTTTGTCAACAGAGCTACCGAGCCATGTTTCAGTTATGGCACAAATGTCGAATTCATTTGCAAGGATGAAGTCACATATGGAGAGTGTTTTATTTTTCACTGATCGTGTATTGACGGAGCAAATTTTGATGTTTTTCTGCCCCTGAACTAATGTACAGTTTTCAGGTTTTATCCGTATCAAATTGTTATTATTTACCCCATTGTTAGTGTCCCATGCTCGTCTAATCTGGTTTTCCCCACCTCGAGTCCCTCTATATTGAATTAATCTAAACTCTTTCAATCTTTTGAAAATCATGGGATTAGGTCTCTTTTGTGCACTTGGTAATTGTCCAATATTGTGCAACTCTGATCTTTTATAAATAATCCTCGGTGACATTCGCTCACTGAAACACATTATTGCTGCAGGCTATGCTGATATATGAAAGTTTGGCAATTTAATTGCAATAATGATTTTTTAAAAATCAAAATAACTTCAAAATCACAATTATGATTCAATTTAAATTTACAACACTCCAACCACGACCAGATGATATCCAATTTTCAGAATTCTGAACAAAGTATAAATGTCAGAAAACTATCAATATTTGAGAGCACTGAAAAATGCAGCCTACACCTGGCGCATAAACAGTTACATTGTTAATATAAAATGTCAGTATCACAGGTAACATAAAATGTCAGTACCACTGGAAACAGGTAACATAAAATGTCAGTATCACTGGAAACAGGTATCATAAAATGTCAGTACCACTGGAAACAGGTAACATAAAAATTTCAGTACCACTGGAAACAGGTAACATAAAATGTCAGTATCACTGGAAACAGGTATCATAAAATGTCAGTACCACTGGAAACAGGTAACATAAAATGTCAGTATCACTGGAAACAGGTAATATAAAATGTCAGTATCACAGGAAACATAAAATGTCAATTTCACTGGAAACAGGTTGCATACAGTGTCCCTTGAAATATCACTGTGAACAGGTAATATATTAAATATCACATGCCAATGAAGATGAGATGAATATTATAAAGGGATTCAGTTTCAAGGGTTGACAATATTCATGAATACAATATTCATTCAATTTCACCAAAAAAGTCTTACTGACCAAAACAAGGATATATACATGTGTATATGACAGGAACAGTGAAGTAAAAGAAAAATTTCCTTACGCATTCCTGGTGAAGCCATCAAAATACGGCTAAATGTAACCAGACCTATACCCTTGACAGCAGCATAACGAGATTCTGCCACTTTCTTATTCTCTTCATCATACACTGCTACACCATCTAACAACTCACTGAAATACAGCCATCACAATAACATAAAAATATTTTTGACTTTCATTCTACATATCATTGAACTGAATAATCAAAGTCGCATAAGGATGAACAAAATGCCTGACTTATTAAGCGTTTCAAGCAAAAGACATAGACAATATAAGGAAAACTATCTAGGACAACATGAATGTCTCAAGTGAACCAGTGTTTGGGCTGTCAATACTCAAGTAAGCAGTGTTCCGTTGTAAAAGTTTGTTCATATGGTGACTTTTCTAGCTACTGATAGAGGAGGAAGACCCCTGCGGTGCCTTTCAGGGCATTGTTCATGATGAAAATCTTTCAATCAGTTTAGATAGTATGGAGTGGACATGAAGTTAAGTTATTTGACCTTTGTCTTAGTGTGAACTTGACCTTGGGACTAGTGCCCAAGTTTGTTCACTCTGCACATTATCTTGATGAGGTAAATAACTAATGCTAGATTTATGAAAATCTTCCTTAGCTGTTTAGATAGTATGGTGGATACAAATTTAAACTATTTGACCTTAGACCTCCAAGTGTGAACTTATTCTTAGACCTAGTGACTTAGGTTGTGCTTTCTGCATATTGTCTTGATAAGGTTAAAATCAATGCAATTTTTATGAAAATCTTCTTTTTGGCAAAGGACTTATGGAACAGACAAGAATATAGCCTGTATATATTTGTATCTGGAAGTATAATGCATTTTTCTGACCTTTTCATGTGCAGAAATAAATGATTTCCAAGAAATTTCAGTAATATTGCATGCAAGAGAAATATTTCTATATTGCCCTTCAAGGTATATACAGAAAACTGATCTTTTCTTTACTTTTTAAATCTCAAGATGGTTAACTGAAACAGATAAGGGGCAAACTATCCAAGCACCCCAAACCAGCAAAAACTGTTACAACTGTAATTAAAGATAAAAGTACACATTTTTTAAAGGTAACTTCCCCATGTTATTCATCACTGAGGTTGTTTTGAGAAGGCTTTGAATATGACCCCCTGTTTCCCTCACCAATAAACCGTATATCATTCTGTTAACATAAATGTATACAAAATAAACACAGCTAGGTAAAATAAGTACATATGACTACATTTGTTGTTGATAAATACTTTATGAAAATCACAGCCTTGATTTATTATACATGTACACATGTAGAAAACAGTTAAAACTTGTTGCAAAATTTCATAGTTTTTTTTGGGGGGAAGCATAGCTTTCCCAAAGTCACCAAACTACCTTTACCGACATTGGTGAAATTTTAGTTACAAATGCCGTTACTTCCTTTCTCCAAACATATGCTATAAAAGTATTTCAGTACCTCTATGACATTCAGTGGTCTGAGAGTAAACAGATCGATACCCGATAATTTATTTAGCATATGCAATACATGTGAACCTTTATGATTTGTGATTGTAAAATATGTAAAGAACTCTGTCTACGCGTTGTACTACTTTATGAAATATAAAATATTACATAACGAAGATAAATAAATTCACATCCTATGAATGAAATATCCGTATGAATGGAACTTTTTCATTTTTGGTAAGGTAAAACTCATTGACAGAATACACACAGTGTGTAATATGCAGAGTTAAAACTATAAATCATGTGAAATGTAAGACGTATTTAACATAAATATATGCAACACATCGAATTAAAATTTAATCGAAACACTTAGATAATCATTTATGTTGTTTAAACGGAAACGGGATTCCAGCGACCACTTCATTATAGCTAATAACCTGGGTCTATAAATAGGTCATTAAACAAACACTGGTTCCGAGCACAGCTTCATTCATAACAAACGTCATGAATTATACGGCACATTATTGGTTATAAGTTTAATAAAAGTATTAATTTTACAACGTATGATTTTTGCATATAATAAAACAAATGAGTAAAAAATATGAATAATGTAAAAGGGAAGCTTAAGTTTTAATACTGAATTCTTCCAGATTAGTTGCTATAGGTTCTATGGGATGTAAGCACTGCGTGGAATTGCCACAGACACGCAAGAAGAAACAAATGGCCACATTTCATGAATCTGTATACTGAAACAGCTTACATGTACATAAGAAACTAATAATATTATTTGATTTAACGGCATTCAGTTTGTTTGTTTTTTCTTGTTTTTTTGTTTTTTTTTGGCATTTTTATTCTAAATAAGTTCAACTGGACTAGCACCTGGATGCTGTATTTTGTCAGTTTTTAATAAGTAAGATTTTAATATCAAGTAACACAACAGAAAGGACAGTGTGATCAGGTATTACAAAGTGTTTGTTTTTAAAGATGTACATGTAAATATGAAGGAAAACAGTGAATGCAAGAAAAACACAGAAATATTTTCCGTGTTTTATTACTTGTAAGTAAAAACACGGAAAACCTTCCAATACTCTGTGTTTTCAGTATCTTACATGTTTTTCTGTCAGTAAACCATGGAATTATTTTACATGTTTTTCTCAGTTAAAACATGGAAAATGTATGCCTGGGAAGTTCCATAGTGACGACTTGTCAGTCAAAAAATCTCTCACAAGATATATGACTCTTGTTTTTTTATTTTGTGGTTTATATGTCATTTATGAACATAAGGTTAGCAATTCTCTTTTTTAACAAGAGGGCCATGATGGGCCTGTATTGCTCAAAAGAGAGGATCTAGCCTACTGACCTAGTTTTTGACCTCACATGACCCAGTTTCAAACTTGGCCTAGAGAACCAAATTTCGTAAAGAATGGTTTACAAGTGTGACCTTTAACGTGTTAACAAGCTTTAGCTTCAATTTGACTGTGTAACCTAATTTTTGACCCCAAATGACCCTGTTTCAATATTGGCCTAGAGATCATCATGACAAACATTCTGACTAAGTTTCATAAAGATTGGTTACAACTGTGGCCTCTAGATTGTTAACAATCTTTAGATATGATTTGACCGTGTGACTAGTTTTTAACCCCACATGACCAAGATTCAAAATTGACCTATAGGTCATCAAGATAAACATTCTGACCAATTATCATGAGTTTTAAACTTAAATTGTGGACTCTTAGAGTGTTAACAAGTTTTACCTTTGATCTGGTCTACTGGCCTAGTTTTTGACACCACATGACCCAGTTTCAAACCTGACCTGGAAATCATTATATGGAAATGTTGACAGATGACAGATGACGCATGATGATGGATGCCGGACAATGACCGGTCACAATGGTGACTTGAGCACTTCGTAATAATGGGCCTGGTTATGTGTGACAGTTTTCAGAACATTATTTTATACAGAACACACAGCAAATTTATTTACTACTGTCCTACGATAAGAAGTACAGGATCTTTGTCTCATATGAGGTATGTTGATACTGATCTTGTTTGAAATTCATGAGAGATATGTTAACACTAGCTTTTCTTTCCTGAGTGATATGTTGACACTAACCTTTGTCTCATGAGAGATATGTTAACACTAACTTTTCTTTCCTGAGTGATATGTTGACACTGACCTTTGTCTCATGAGAGGTATGTTAACCATATTGGCAGCAGCCACAGCAGCAAAGGGTACAAATCTCTGCATCAGTGGTGAAGCTCGCTGAAATATTTCGTAAATTAAAGGTAAACTCTGAAATACTGAAATACTTGTGCTTATCTCTGCATCAGTTATTGATTATTACATCATGCTTTTATGTACCCTCTTTACCATTAACACATTTTAAAGGGAGCAGTGGTCTAGTGTTTAAAGTGTCAGCCCCTTGGCTTTGAGCCTTACTGGGGTAACAATTCCTTCTCATATGACACCAGTACTGGTTTTTCCAAAAAGAATGAATGAGTTGGGTTTTACGGCGAATCGACACAGAAAGGTCATATATCGCCGAGTTTTCCAAAAAGAGGACTTGAGCATACATGTCATACGTCCCGGTTGTCCGGGATTGTCCCGGAAATGACATACTCGTCCCGGTGTCCCGGACAGTGTTGAAATGTCCCGGAAAATTAAAAATACAGAAAACAAAAATAACCCCAAATAAAAACTAGTCTTTTGGTCTATAAATTGTTGAATTTTACATTAATAAAACACAACAAACAGTCCCCGGTGTCACATTGTTTATTTCTAATTATCCGATATCAGTTTCATGCCCTCGAGCCCATTGAAATACTAACAAGAGCTGTCTCCATAGGATGACACATGCCCCCGATGGCACTTTGAATGAATAGTTATGGCCGATGTTAGAGTTTAGGACCTTTGACCTACGGACCTGGGTCTTGCGCGCAACACGTCGTCTTACTGTGGTACACATTCATGCCCAATAATTTTAAAATCCACGCATGAATGACAAAGATATGGACCGGACACGCCCATCAATGCACTTTCATGAAATATGACCTTTAACGTCTAAGTGTGACCTTGACCTTTGAGCTACGGACCTGGGTCTTGCGTGCGACACGTCATCTTACTGTGGTACACATTCATGCCAAGTTATTTGAAAATCCATCCATGGATGACAAAAATATGGACTGGACACGAATGCACTATCATGAAAAATGACCTTTAACGTCTAAGTGTGACCTTGACCTTTGAGCTACGGACCTGGGTCTTGCGCGCGACACGTCGTCTTACTGTGGTACACATTCATGCCAAGTTATTTGAAAATCCATCCATCGAAGACAAAGATATGGACCGGACACGAATGCACTATATGAAAAATGACCTTTAACGTCTAAGTGTGACCTTGACCTTTGAGCTACAGACCTGGGTCTTGCGTGCGACACGTCGTCTTACTGTGGTACACATTCATGCCAAGTTATTTGAAAATCCATCCATCGATGACAAAGATATGGACCGGACACGAAAATTGCGGACAGACTGACAGACCGACAGACGGTTCAAAAACTATATGCCTCCCTTTGGGGGCATAAAAATTAGTTCTGGTATATAGCCATCAGTGAAAACTTCTACAACTGGAGTTTATCAAATACGATAAAAATTAGTGCCTTAAAAGGGTCTAGCATTTCAAAGGTCAAAACACAGATTTTAATTGGTTACAAATTTACAGATTCAAACTAAATTGAAAGGACTTCATTATCATTCTAAGAAGAGTGAACAAGTCATATCAATTAGTCCAACTATCAAGAGCAAACACTGCAAATGAAGCAGAAAGCAGTGATGTTACAAAGTTTATTTATTATGTTATCACATACAATGAAAGCATTCAAAAATGCTGATATATAGGAGATGTATTACAATGAATCTTTCAGGACAGGAGATGGGAAACATTTCTCCATCCAGACGAAAACATCATGCAAAGAAGTATTACAAGAGATGTCACAGGAGACAGTGCCTTTGCCTATTTCGATGCTGGATAGAGAAACCGGGCACATCTGAGGAAGATGGAGCTGTCACTGGAGTGTTTAATGACCCCAATAAGAATGAAGATATTGGACAATAGCTTGAGTCTGTGTCAAAAGTATTAAGTAGTAAGAGAGATAAAGAACATTAACAAGTATAATCCTAAGCAAAAAGGGGGATAATTTATGAAATATTGGTGCAAGAGTGATTTTTGTACCTTGTGTCATATGATGTGGGTGATAATGTGGAATAACAACTTTCAAGTTTGAATCAAATCCATTTAGTAAATAACTGAGATATAGTGAAAATGCATCAAATTTAACCTGAAAGTGTAAGTAAAAGGGGGGGCATAATTCATGAAATATTGGTATCAAAGTTATGGACCTTATGTCGTATGATGTGGGTGATAAGGCAGAACAACTATTTTAAGTTTGAATCAAATCCATTTAGAAATAACTGAGACAGAGTGAAAGAGCATCAAAACTTTAACCTGAAATTCTAAGTAAAAAGTGGGGATAATTCATGAAATATTGGTATGAGAGTTATGGCCCTTGTGCCAGATGATGTGGGTGATGATACGGAATAACTAATTTAAGTTTGAAACAAATCCATCAAGAAATTACAGAGATAAAGTGAAAGTCCATCAAAACTTTAATTGAAGTGCGGACTTGGAAGGACGCCAAAGCCAATGCTGGGTAAAGTAGGACAGCTCTCTATACTTCGTATAGTTGAGCTAAAAATAAAATAGCATTCTATCAATTGTGAGAAAAACTGTACAAAACCCCACACTGAAAACTCAGTCTTTTAGGTGATAGCGCACTGTCTTTAAGCTATAACTTTACCATACAGTATGCAATATTGGACTAATGTAACAAATGAAAATGAAACTAGAAAACTTTAACTTTCATTTGGGTATAAAATACATTAGCTTTGTTTTACTTAAGATAAACAAATACTTCCTTCAGATACTGTAAAACATAGCTAATCATTTTCATACTATGAGTTCCTTCTTAAAGCTACTCGCCCACGCATAGTGAATTTTTTTTAACATGTTCATGTCAACCAACTCTGACACAGAAAGTATACATGAAACTGAAAAATGATATAGTGGGTGGAAATAAGTATTATATCATGGTAAAATGATAAGAAGAATACTGACTTTTTACATTATTTCAAAAGCACTGCAACAGTTTACTCCTCTCTGTAATTTATCAGGATAGCTTGCAATAATCATGTGTCAATATGTTTGTATAACTTTCCGCTTCTACAGAACCGACATTTCATGGATTTTTGAGAGGGAAAAGTTTTCACCTTAAATCTGTGAACTAGCTGCTTTAACTGTGATAAAACAAAACTGGTTTACCTTTGCAAGTAGTGCCTTCAGACCAAGAGCTGTAACCAGAGCACTTCCTGTAGCTGATACATATGCTATACCTATCCTCCTGAATACACAATAATAATAATAATGTCTTTGAATTATTTGTAATAAATTTCTTTAATCAATTTATTTGACACTTGATTAATATTTCCTTTAAAACTTCATGTTACTTGTATTAAAGACAGAAGCCATACCTTTCATTTGTTAAAGAAGACCCAGGGTTTTCGTGGGGGTGTGGGCAAGCCTCTTGAAAAACTTTTGAAAGTATACATCAAATAGGGCAACCTAACATACAACAGTGCATGAATATCTAACACAATGCCATCTTCTAAATTTTTACTGGCATCTGGTCAATTATAAATACTACTGATATAATGTGTTGCAAGCAAAGCGAGCCATATTTATCTATAATAGTCTAGTCCCTGGAGCAATTTGTGTGATTTTTTTGTCCAGAGCTTTTCTTTGTATAATTGTGTAGAAGGGTACTTGAAGTTTAATTTTTGTGAGGGTGGACATTTGAAATAGTGTCAGTTTCCATGGAAACCAAGATGGCGCCCAAAATGGCCGCCATTTCTTGAGCCCACGACCAGACAAGCTGTTTTTATTGTAGCAATTAAGTTCACATGTATATTGACCTCAATCATTTTGTTTACTGATGTAAAGATATTGTGCCCTCTATTTACTGGTCATCAAGGTCACTAGAGGTCAAGGTCAAGGTCATCTAAGGTCAAAAATTTAAAAAAATCATCAAAAAACATGACTTTACCCCTAAAACTTTTAGTTCCTTTGCACAGTTTTAGCCCCACACTTTCAAAAAAGTGTTTTGTAACTATTGTAATTAATACAAGTAGCAACTAAACTTAATTCAGGATCAAACATTGAATAGTCATAAAGTTATATGGAATTATGTAACACCACCTCAATCTTTGATTTTAATAAAAAAGTATATATATATATATATATATATATATAGTATCATTATTACAAGACACATTAGATTTCATTAATTATGAAAAACAATTCATAGATTAAATTATATTGATATATTTACAACTCCATGGACTGATTAAGTCCATTTAAGGTCATTCAAGGTCAATTACGGTCACATGTACACAAGGATTAATCAAATGATCCAAATATATCATTCTACGGTATAGTAAAGTTATATATATAACTTTACTATACCGTAGAAGTGGGCAGATATACGTTTCATCATTAGATTCAATCCGTAAAGGACCGTAGAAGTGGGCAGATGTACCCGTAAAAGTGGGCAGACTAACGGTACTGGAATTGAAAAGAATCTGCCCAGATTTACGGGCTTGGTGATTTATATATATATATATATATATATATATATATATATATATATATATAGTATCATTATTACAAGACACATTAGATTTCATTAATTATGAAAAACAATTCATAGATTAAATTATATTGATATATTTACAACTCATGGACTGAAATTAAGTCCAGGTCATAAGGTCAAGGTCAAGGTCAAAGTCATTACAAGGTCAACATGTACACAAGTGTTAAAACAAATTATTCCTAGTAATATCATAACACAGTTATAATAGTAATGTCAGTTAACTTATGATAATAAAAGTGTCTATGGGAAGTGGCGAAAATACATATATTTGGATGTATGTTGCCTATTTAAAGCAAATGAAATTTAGCCATTTTATGTAGAGCTAAAACATGTTTTTCTTACTTTAAACATTTTCACTTTGTTTTCACCTTGAACTTTTGAATGTGTGATTGTGATGTTTTATCATTATTCAATAACTATAATAATAATAATAATAATAATAATAATAATAATAATAAAGACTTTATTTAACGAGGCTACATATTCGCCAAAACGATCTTCCATATGTGCCTCAACATTTTTACAACATTTACATCAAATAACAGTAGCAATAATATTAAATACAGAATTAAACAATTACAAAATGAAATAAACACAAAATGTTAATCAGTAGTTAGAAAAATCACAGAAACAAAATTACAAACATAAAATTATATATAAGCATGGAATAATAATTTTGACTGAAGGAAAGTTAGCCAGAGTACTTCCACTTTAAATAAGCTTTTTTGAAATTTTCAGTATTTTCAGATTGGCGTACAAAGAGAGGTATATTATTCCAAATTTTAGTTCCAGAATAAGAAAGTGATTTTCGATAATTGACCAAATGATTGACCATTAGATATGATTAGTTGCAATTTGCATCAATGACAAGATGTTATAAATCATTATTCAAGACGTTTGGCTAAAACTGTGTGATGGAATTAACAGTTATGTATGCAAAAGTAATAGAAACCCTTTTTTGGCATTTCGACCTTGAAATGACCTTGACCTGCATTTTCAATTACCTTTAAGTGGAAATAATTTAAGAGAACTTTACCTGTGCATGCATTGTCACACATATATATGTAAATAACATGGACATACATTTCAGGCAATTTATGCAATCACATGTAATATGGTAATTTTATATCCTTTATTTCTTTCAAATTACATATGGATGTTGTGTCACATAATTCCATCTAATTTCAAGTGTATTCAATTCATGACCTTGAATTAAGATTTGTTGTTTTCTGTATTGATAACAAGTTGTCACAAAATATATTCTGGAGGCATATGGCAAAATCTATGTTTAAGAAATAAATTATTTTATGGTAGAAACGTGTTTTAAGAGTCTTTTTTGCATTTTGACCTTGAAATGACCTTGACCTTGACCTTTGTTGACTTTGATGTGTAGATCGTTAGAAAGCTATGTATTTGTATATAAGTTATCAAACACATTAAATTTAAAATATCTGGGTACTTAATTGGTATATTTGATAAAATTAAACTAGTCAATAGCAGATGAAATGGCGGCCATATTGGACGACATCTTGGTTTCCATGAAAACTGACATGATTTCAAGTGTCCACCCTAGTTAAAATTTAACCTCAAGCTTCCCCTTACAAAATGGTACCCAGAAATGCTCTGGACAAAAAAAATCACACAAATGTCCCTAGGGACTGCATTATAATGACACATGTCTCAATTTTAAGATATCGAACATGTGTATGCACCACAGACTTCAGGTTGCCCCTGCAAGCCTTCGCCCACTTCCCCAAATCAGCTCAATTATCAAAACAAAAGTTTTTACAAATAAACTTAAATATGATTGGATGGCAACTCCATAACAAAATACAGCTGTCTTTATACTGAAGGCATGTGATAACTTATTTATATCCAAGAACAGAGTAATGACCATCTCGGTGCTATGGGAAAATGTTCACCCTATATTAGAGAGGTGGAACCAGTGCTCAGCTTAAACAGTGAAAACTGACATTTTCAACAATATCAATAAATGTTAATCTTAAACTACACTTTCAGAAAGTTCTAATAGCAATAATTCGAATTTTAATGAAATGTAAAAAACCCTTGAAAAACAGAGTATATCGGACATTCTAACATTTGCATTACGTTAAAAGTAGAGAGGATCCTTAATTTTAAGAGACCATCTGCCTTAAGTCATCTTCTCTACATCATCAGTTTAAGGTATAACAGTAATTTTTATGTGTTTTACGCTTAATATGGCTTCACGAAAAAGAGATCATGTTTGATAGTTCATCATCAATTTCAAGTACACCTGGCACTACTCAGGTTCCCTTTCCTGTCAGTAAACAAGCAATTTTACATGTTTTAGAACATTGCTTCCTCAAAAAATTTCAATTCATTTTCTCATTTTCTACCACTGCTGTGATGTATAAAAAACAATTTCTAAATAAAAGTATTGAAAGAAAATTCTCTGTATTCTTAGGTTCTTTGTAGAGAATCACTCAACACGAAAATACACTGAGCACTGACTCCATCATTCAGTCATGACTCTTTCTTATGAAAACTTTATTTTGTTTTTTTCTTAATATACATGCATTATTCCTGTAAGAACAGCCACTTACTTTGGTGTGATCTCAGACTCAGCATTTCTGTTTGTATAGTTAACTAAAGCATTGAAGGACTGGTTAGCCCACTGCCAGAATATAACAGCTTGTGTACTCCTGTAAATAAATCATCAAAACTAAATATTATACATAATCAAATAACATTAGCTTTCTAATGACAGGATTTTTTGACTATCTGAATTTTTTTACACCCTTTTCCACAATACTAGCAAATCAGAGCTTTACCCAACAAGAGGGTCATTGACCCTTAAGCGCTCACCTTTGTACAAGGCTTCAAGTGTGTTTGTATAAGTACAGAGTTAGGTTTCTTCTATGTTAATTAGCCTATATTATATACATGTCACACACACTTTTGAACTTAGGGCAATTATTTGAACAATTATGGTACACATTATAAATCTGATATCACACGCCAAATATCAAGGCTCTAGCTATTATTGATTCTGAGAAGAAAAGTTACCACACCCTCTTGCAGCCATGTTTTTTGACGAATCAGAAAAATTTGAACAATCATGGAAGAAGGTCACACAAGAACCATTTCTGCAAAATTATTTTCAAATCGGGCCAGCAGTTTCACATAAAAAAGATTTTTAAAGTTTCCACTATACACATAGGGAAAAGTGACCACGCCCATCTGGCAGCCATGTTTTTTGATGAATCAAAATAATTTGATCAATCTTGGTAGAGAGTCACATAAGGACCATTTGTGTAAAATTATTTTAATATCGGGCAAGCAGTTTCACACAAGAAGATTTTTAAAGTTTCAACAATATACATATAGGGAAAAATGACCATGCCCTCTGGCGGCCATGTTTTTTGACAAATCAAAACAATTTGAATAATCTTGGTAGAGGGTCACACAAGACCATTTGTGAAAAATTATTCTGAAATTGGACAAGCAGTTTCATACAACAAGATTTTTTAAAGTTTCAACTATATACATAATTATAGGGAAAAGTGACCACGCCCTCTATCAAAATCAATCTTGGTAGAGAGTCACACAAGGACCATTTGTGTAAAATTATTCTAAAATTGGGCAAGCAGTTTCACACTATATGCATATAGGGAAAAGTGACCACGCTTTCTGGCAGCCATGCTTTTTGATGAATCAAAATAATTTTAGGAGGAGATGTTGTTAAAGTTTTTTTCTATTTTTAGCTCAGGCAACCAAGTGGACCAAGTGGAACCGTTTGAACAACAGTGGTAGAGGACTACCCAAGTAACATAATGGCCAAGTTTCATCAAAATCCATTCAGTGGTTTTGGAGGAGATGTCGTTTAAACACAAATGTTGACAATGGACGACTTGACACACACACAGACGCATGTACGACGGCAGACACAGCATGATCACAATACCTCATCATGAGCACTTAGTGCTCAGGTGATCTAAAAATCTATTAAGGTATAACAGAGGGCTATAAAGCTCTAAAGACCTTATCTCTATCTTTTGACCATAAATATATAGCAAGACAGAGAGTATCAGTAAAGTTAATGCAAAAGTTTTATTTATTGCCAACAAAAATCATTTCAATACACATATGAAAGAACCATGGCATGAAAGAGAAAGTAACCATTTGCACAAACTTGTGAGGACGCCTTTGGCCAATATGAGATTACATCCATCAAGTGGTTCATGAGAGGAAATTACTTAAAGGTTTTACTTTTGGAGCTGTAGCAGCCCCTGAAATGCAGTCAAGCAAATCTGCTTAAAGAATCTTGAGAAAGGTTCTGTCAATGATGCTACAGACCAAGTTCTTTGAAGACCCATTAAAGAAGTCATTTGAAGATTTTTCCATTTTTAGCTCTTATGGCCCATAAAAAAGTCATATATAACCACTCAAAAAGTCTTTAGAGAGGTCCATGTTAGAATTCTACACAGGAAGTTTGGTGAAGATCTATCAAGCAGCTCATGAGAAGAAAATATTAAAAAAAAATTCTATTTTTACCTCTGGTGACACCTTGAAGGAGCCAAGTGAAATCATTTGAATGGAAACTGAGAGAGGCCAATGCAAGGATGCATCACACCAAATTTGGTGAAAATCCATCAACTGCATCATGATGAGAAGTTGTTCAAAGCTTTTCTTTTCTATTTTTAGCTTTGGCAGCCCATAAAAAACCCAAGTGGAACCATATGAATAAATTTGAGACACGTCCATCCAACAAAGCTATTGACTAAGTTATGAGAAAATCCATCAGATGATTCATGAAAAGTTGTTAAAAAATTATAAAGCATTGGATCTTGTGGATGTTGAGCATACAATCCTTTCTGAAACTGAAGATGATGCTAAAGCTAATTAAAGGAAAACAACATTAGTTCTACTATCTGAAAAAAAAAACATAGTCTGAGACAAAAATTATCTTTGCTTGCCATCCATGGAAGACATAAATAAATGCATTTTTGTCAATCAAGTTGACAAATGAAAGGTGTAGAGTAATGTTTTTGTAATTATTTAACATGTACAAAAGGTAGAAAGTAAAAAATATCGGATAACAAGAGCTCGTCAGTAGTAAAGGCCTCACTTTAGAATCAATGACGTCATCTCGTTTTTCCATGTATGAGTAATGTATCTTTAGGTCCTTATATGCTAATGAAATTTTTAAGCCATTACGCTATAAATACATGTATGAGTAATATGCCTTTAGGTCCTTATATGTTAATGAAAAACGAGATGACGTCATTGATTCTAAAGTGAGGCCTTTACTACTCTCGTTGAACACGAAATGCCCCCCTTGATGCATTCAGTAATTGCACAAGTAACAGAAATTATATACTCACAGTAAACAAAAGTTCTACTGTTCTGGTCCAATCTGACCTTGACCTTTAACCTATTAACCTAACAAGAGGTCACAGAGTGATCTTGGCACCAACCACTGAGCCATTTTTGAATGTTCCAAATTTCAAGACTAGCTCAAGATCAAAATCAAGGTCAAATTTTATTTCGGAACAAAACACTGTGCATGTGGTCCAAATGTGAAAGCTGTGGCTTGAGAATATGAAAGTAGCTCACTAGATCAATTTCAAGTAAAAAGTTCATTTCGGTAGACAGAACTATGCACGTACTTCAAATTTGGAGGCCGTAGCTTGAGAAATGTAAAAGTAGATACTAGGTAAAAATCAATGTCAAATTTCAATTCAGAACACAAAAATATGCATGCAGTCCAAGCCTGTAGCTTCAGAAATGTGAAAGTAGGTCACTAGGTCAATCTCAAGATCAAAGTTCATTTTGATACACAAAGCTATGCGTGTGGGCCAAATTTGAAGGCTGTAGTTTGAGAAATGTGAAAGTAGGTCACTAGGTCAAAATCAAGGTCAAATTTTATTTCGGAATGCAAAACTATGCATGTGGTCCAAATTTGAAGCCTGTACCTTCAAAAATGTGAAAGTAGGTCACTAGATCAATAACAAGGTCAAAGTTTGTTTCAGTACACAAACCTATGCATATGGTCCAAATTTGAAGGCTGTAGCTACAGAAATGTCTAAGTAGGTCACTAGGTCAAGATCAAGGTCAACTCATGTCAAGGTTCATCTTGCCACTTAAAACAATACATGTTGTCCAAATTTGAATGATGTAGGCTATAGACATGACTAGAACTGTCACAGGAGTGACTCATACCCCCACCATACGGTCTTGTAACAGAAGAATGGCAACCATAAGGAATCTTAAAAATACTTTGGAGTACTTCATCCTGGGCTTCCACATATAAGTAATACTAGTATAATACTAGTATAGTAATACAAGTAAATATATTAAATCTCTAATATTAGAGATACACTAAAATTGAATATAAAAAAGTGTCTTACCGACCCATGTTACCACAGAAAAATGTTTTTACTTTTTACATAGGACTTATAATAAAAAAGTTAGAAAAATACCTAAAATACTGAAAATCTAAAAATAGGATTTCTAAAAATAGACTAATTCCTTGAATTTAAGGGGAAGAACCCCAGTACAAAAGTTAAAAAAAGGTTACTTCCCTTTGGCTCTAAGCCATTCAGAATGAGATATAGTGAAAATACATCAAAATTAACCTTAAATTCTAGGTAAAAGGGGACACAATTCAAGAAAAATTAGTGTCAGAGTTATGCACCTTGTGTCACATGATGTGGGTGATGACACATCTATTTTAAGTCTGGATCAAATCCATTCAGTAGTAACTGAGATATAGTGAAAATACATCAAAATTAACCTTAAATTCTAAGTAAAAAGGGGCATAATTCATGAAAAATTGGTGTCAGAGTTATGCACCTTGTGTCACATGATGTGGGTGATGAGGTGGAACATCTATTTTAAGTTTGAATCAAATCCATTTTGTAATAATTGAGATATAGTGAAAATACATCAAAATCAACCTTAAATTTAAAGTAAAAGGGGACATAATTCATAAAAAATTTATGTCAGAGTTAAGCACCTTATGTCACATCATCTGGGTGATGAGGTGGAACAACTATTTTAAGTTTGAATCAAATCCATTTAGTAATAACTGAGATATAGTGAAAATAGAACAAAATTAACCTTAAATTCTAAGTAAAAGGGGACATAATTCATGAAAACTTGGTGTCAGAGTTATGCACCTTGTGTCACATGATGTGGGTGATGAGGTGGAACATCTATTTTAAGTTTGAATCAAATCCATTTAGTAATAACTGAGATATAGTGAAAATACAACAAAATTAACCTTAAATTCTAAGTAAAAGGGGACATAATTCATGAAAACTTGGTGTCAAGAGTTATGCACCTTGTGTCACATGATATGGGTGATAAGGTGGAACATGTATTTTAAGTTTGAATCAAATCCATTTGGTAATAACTGAGATAATAGATTTTGGGAGGCGACAGGACGGGACGCGACGGGACGCGACAAAACTGCCTCCTATATACCCCCCTCAAACAAGTTTGGTGGGGATATAAAAATACTAAGTTTTTCCCTATATAAGTCTATATGAACCATGTGACCCCCGGGGTGGGGCCATATTTGACCCTAGAGGGATCATTTGAACAAACTTGGTAGAAAACCGCTGGATGATACTACATTACAAATATCAAAGCCCTAGTCTTTGTGGTTTGGACAAGAAGATTTTCAAAGTTTTTCCCTACATAAGTCTAAATAAACCATGTGACCCCCAGGGAAATAATCGGAACAATCTTGCTAGAGGACTACTAGATTTTGCTACATACCAAATATCAAAGCCCTAGGCCCTGTGGTTTTGGACAAGAAGATCAGAAACCGTTCAACTGTTCCTGGCATATGTGACCTTGACCTTTGACCTAATGACCTTAAAATCAATAGGAGTCATCTACTGGTCATGACCAATCTCACTCTCAATTTTCTTGACAATAAGCCTTAGCGTTCTTGAGTTGTTCCCCGGAAACCATTTTCTGTTCCAGGTCACTGTGACCTTGACCTTTAACATACTGACCTCAAAATCAATAGGGGTCATCTGCTGGTCATGACCAACCTCCCTATTAACAATCATGATCCTAGGCCCAAGCGTTCTTGAGTTATCATCTGGAAACCGTTTTACTGTTCAGGGTTACTGTGACCTTGACCTTTGACATACTGACCTCAAAATCAATACGGGTCATCTGCTGGTCATGACCAATCTCCCTATCATCTTTCATGATCCTTGGCCCAAGTGTTCTTTAGTTTTCATCCGGAAACCGTTCTAATTTCAGGGTCACTGTGACCTTGACCTTTGACATACAGACCTCAGAATCAATAGGGGTCATCTGCTGGTGATGACCAACCTCCCTATCAACTTTCATGATCCTAGGCCCAAGTGTTCTTGAGTTATCATCCGGAAACGGATTGGATTGGTCTACATACCGACTGACCGACCAACAGACCGACATCTGCAAAACAATATACCCTTCCTTCTTCGAAGGGGGGCATAATAAATAGTCACATTCTAAATTATGTGAAGTCCATCACTGTTTTCTATGGGAAAGCATTACAACAGAAGTTCACTGAAGTTTCTAAAGCATGATTCTAATCCTAGCAGAATTTCACAAACAAGACAACCTATGGTTCACAGACAATTAGCCTCAGGCTGGTCTTAATTTAGAATATCCATTCAATAAGTGAACTGTACCCAAAGTATACAGGCAAAATCAATTCATATATGTTTTATTTGGTTACATAGTATTACACAGCTGTTACAGCAATTGCTAATAATATGAGAAACAATGATAGAAGAAAAGAAATCATATATTTCAACTACATACTTATAGAAGGTAATCATTGCACCAATGAGAATCATTCCTCCAGGAACGTAGAACGACATTCGACCAATCACATTCTGCAGTTCGCCTGTGTCAGGATGGAAAGCAGATAGACACATTCTCTGTGCCTGTCTTAGCTGTGGAACTGTGGTTCCTTCAGGTTCTTCACCATTCCTACAACAGGTCAGTGTAAACACAAAGCTACTATATATGATGGTACCCGACTACAGCTGACTTGCATTTCACTGTATACATTTAACAGCTCTTTTTTGTTTCGAAGCAAAGGTATAAATGTCTTGTGGTAAATGACTATGACTGAGGCAAAACCTAGAAACTACCAGTAAACCAAAATGGATCTTAAGTGACTGAATTTTACATGGAGCAAAGAACAATATCTTTTATTGGTGTATTACCTTAGAATTTTCAGGGTTTTTTTTCTGTTTTTTTTTTTTTTCTGTTTTTTTTTTGTCACTTTGGGAAAAGGTCTGGTATGGACTAAATTGGGAAAAATTGCAGCATTTTTTCTCAATTTGGGAATTGTTGGTGTCATTCTGTTTTTCTAATCAACAGAAATAAAAGCCCTACATAGGCCTGTACTTCTCATAAAATTACAAGCAATCGATGACATTTGTAAAGTTAGGATCTCTTTTGCATAAAAGTCAATAAATTACCAAACCACTTAACAATTTGACCATTCTCCTTTGTCTTTTTGGGACTTTTTTGCTGAAAATTGGGGGGGAAAAACTTTTTAAATTGGGAAAAAGTCCTTTTACCCGTACTTTATAAAGAAGGAAAAAAACGGCTGATTTTCAAAGATACATTTTATTCTAAAAATGTAAGCTGTAATGTATTAATAAATAAATTCCATCTTTTTTGCCAAAATTTGTAAGTTTTGCAAACTTAATTTAAAAGATTGCAATTTCAAAGCCAAATATGAAAGGAATATCCGAGGTATAATCTGCACTGAAACATTTTTATGCTTAATAAGATGATAGCATTCTCTTCTAGGAGACTTGGTATGGAAACACATATATCCAGTATAACAGAAACTGACCAAGATTGCTGTATTACAAAAAAGAATTTCTGCTTACAGTTGAAAAG
Source organism: Mercenaria mercenaria (assembly GCF_021730395.1). NCBI lineage: Eukaryota > Metazoa > Mollusca > Bivalvia > Venerida > Veneridae > Mercenaria > Mercenaria mercenaria. Next base: position 16,764,764 of record NC_069375.1, on the reverse strand, counting down.
TTGCACCATGATAAATTTGGACATCATACAAGTTTACAATTTTATGCAAATTTTAGGGAAAATCGTAACTGTAACAATGTTTTTTGCATTCAGAAAATATCTTACAACATAGATCTTAATGAAACTTATCACAGCAATCAACTGATCTATTTTCTATCATATGGTCAAATAAAATGTACGAGGGGCGTTCAATATGTAATGTTACTCCAGATGTAGTTCCGTAACCGCTGGTTATTTTTAGATGCGGTTTTTAGCACATTATAGAGCAATTTATTGGGAACACAATGCTATATAAATTATAAAAATCGGCAGGTTTAAAATAAAAATATAATCATTTTAGTGAGGTGTACTCAGGTACACTGGACCATAATTATAATTTAGGTTTGTCCTGGGCATCCAGAGTCTTAGAAAAATAGAATAACTTATAAAATCGCAAAATTCTATCATCTTTCTACGAGGTACAGCAATTTGTGATGCGTTTGCGTTTGTTTTAAACTATTTATTGCATTTTTAATTTTACAACACAACTAAAAAATCTAAACTCGAGGTTGATTCCATCTTGAATGGGTGTTGAGAGCGATTAATCAAAGTTGTAAGAACTAGTTTCGCAATCGAGAATTAAGATACTAGTATCAACTTAAAATACAAGATTTTTTAATCGATGATTATTGCGCCTGACAAAATTGCAGAGGCTTATTGTACTCACCTTATCATTTTTCGAGTAAAAATATACACACTCAATTTAAAACTGTCATAAACTTTTTTATTTTAGTTTTCATATGTTTTTGTGAAGATCATGATTTGTTTTATCTGTTTAAACTGAAAATTGAACTTTAGTTCTAGTTGTTGAATAGTGGAATCAAGGAATTGCATATTACAATCTCAATATTTTGGACATAAAATTGTCCAGTATACCAGAGTACACCTCACTCAAATGATTATATTTTTACTTTGAATCTACCAATTTTTATAATTTATGTAACATCGTGTTGCCAATAAATTGCTCTATAATGTTCTGAAAACTGCATCTTAAAATAACAAGTGGTTACGGAACTACATACAGAGTAACATTACCTATTGAACGCCCCTCGTATATTATGTAACAAAATGTAGGTTATGTTTCAAGATCTTGGCCAATGACAATTTATAGCTGATTTTATGACATTACCAAGAATTATAATTATTTACATGCGATTGTTTATGTCATCATATATTATTTAATCTTTAAAAGGAAGTAAATGTTGCTAGTTTTATCAGTTAATACAAGACATTTATTGCTTGCATATTGCTGGACCCAGAACTTATTCTAGATTATCCTAATAAACAAAATGAAGCCATAATTTCAGATGTATTAAATATGCAGAACTACCTTTAATGGTATGTAAAGAAAATAAGTTAAGTATGAAAAAGTGTCACCTGTACTGAGAAATGAGCTTTTTTGCTTCGAGCAAGCTTTGCTTAGAGGACAAGCTAAGCCTAGGGTCTGTAACCCATGTGAAGTACTTCAGACGTCCTATAAACGTGTTCTGATCCCATATTGGTTTATCTAGGTCAACACGTTCTTCTACCATTTTCTGCAAATAAGATATAATAGTTATAATGGTATACTTTTAACAACTTATTTTCTCTCACATTATGATGATTAGTTAAAGTTTACACATTCAAATCCTTCCGCTATAGTATGCTAATATGCTGAAGTTAAATGTATATAAAACAGACATCAAAGCATGACTTTGACACATTGCTGAAATATAGATGAACGTTGGTGACTGTGTAATAAAATAAGCAAACTGTGTGAAGAATCTCAGCGTTAAACTCTACGGCCACACAAAACTTACTGTGACAGTCCTCTCTACAGGTTTTGAGCCAGTGCTAGTCTTTAACTAAATATATAAACCAGAAATCACCTTTTTGATGATCCTAGCAATTCTTTGTCTATTTTTAGCAACTGTAATCTTGACTTTAACTCTACAGCATCTAAATGGTTCTTTTTTTATAACAAAAAAGCTTATTAACTGCATTAGAACCACTACCTATCCCCCACCCACCAAAATATTTACATTCAAAAAGGTTCAATACACTTATGCCATAATGCCTTACACTACTGTGCCATGATGGAATTTACAAGTATACATACAGATTATTTAAGCTATGCCGACACTGACCTTGACCCCACTGATCACATTATGCAATCTTAACTTAAGCTATTTACAGGCCCAAATTTCTTTCAATAATTCAATCAAAACTAAAGTTGTTGAATAAGAAAAACAACATGACACACCAGTCCACTCATTAATCTGTCCGCCTTTCTACCCAAAAACATCGCCAACCTCTGTCAACTGAAGAACCTGGTAAAAACTGAACTAAAGAAAAAATCTGAACCAATAAATACTATTTTTTTTAGTTAAAAAGAGCCATAGTTCTGATATATTGCAAATGAGAGTTACATTTCTTAGCATACATTCTCAACAAATGATGAAAACAAGCATTCAAAATCCAGTCTCCAAGAAATGCTAAGATATTCCAATGCTTTATAAACAAAAAAGGACCGTAATTCACATTATGATCAAGATCTGCACTGTTTGCTATTCAATCAGTTTATTTTTAGTAAGCACCCCTTTCAACAATTAATAGTACTGTCCAAATTGAAAGGTGGACAAGTTCGTTACAGAAATTTAGCAGGGTAAGGTTTAATGATAGTTTTTGCACAACTGTGCTCGAATAATGAAAATCTGAGACTTGTTTCCAAAGCTCAGTTTAAGAAGTTTACACCCACTACTGGTCTTTCACCAAAAGCTTTAGCTACAGTTATGCAACAACAAAATAAATCATAAATTAACTAAATCATATCCCACAAAATTACATAGATTTTATTTCTCCTAACTTATACATGAATGTAAAAGAGATACTTACATCTGTATTACTTATAATATGTCACTAGTCCACTGTGTTTTGGATTATCAATACCATCAATGTTGACCACATATTTTGCAGATATCACAATGTTAGGTACCTGACTGATGTATCTCCTAAACCAGTTGTTAACTCATCTGAAAATATGAATATTTATATTTATATCAAATTTCAGCATCCAATTTAAATTCTTCTACCTATCTCATATCTTTATCAATAATTTCCACAGCAAAACCCGTAATATGATCTACTGTAAAATCAGAAGAGTTTGTGAGGGATTTATTTTCAAAATATTCTATTATCGGTTTGACATAATTATTCAAAGAAAGGTATTTTGCTGAGGTTAGAGATTCTAACACTATTATGCAGAAAATTGTGAGGTGATTACTTTCACAGGACATTCTGAAAGGCTTCTGATTGTTTGTTGACAGAAGTAACATGTATTGTTGCAGTGTCATCTGCAAATAGACATACTTAATAGTGAATACGTTTATGGCAGGTCATAAAAAATGCCAAAAAGTACAAGCACAGATCCCTATGGAACTCCAGAAGGTCTGAACTTATATCTTTTAAAGATTGCAGATTAAAGTTGGGCACAATGGTTGTGAAGGAAGCTCTAAACCCTTACCCTGCTAAATTTCTATAATGAACTTGTCCATCTTTCAATTTGAAAAGTGCCATTACTGTTAAAAGGGGTGATTACCTAAAAGATACTGACTGAATGGGAACAGTGCAGATCTTGATTAGACTGCACAGATGTGCAGGCTGAACATGATCTACACTGGTCGCAAAGGCAGAATCAATCGTTTCCAGCATGATAAGGGTTAATCCATTGAAGGGTTAAGCCTAAAATGCTTTGGATGTGCATTTTGAACAGAAATTTCTCATTCTTTACAAAGTCTAATAAGATCAGTGCCATCAGACTCTGTTGTTTGTTGTACACTGACCTGACAAAAGTCAATTACAAACTCGATTATTTCATGGTCACACAGGATCTTTTTTCTGTAAAATCATGAGGGTATGGTTTGTAAAGTGTTTGGTGACTGATACTAGTAAGGGGAATTATTCTCCAGTGCTCTAGAAATTGAAGGGGTTTGACTTGTCAACTTCCTTATAGATTGAGCTACATTTACATTTTCTTAAAAAGGTATAGGTCCCTGATCAATAGATTTCTAAAATAAAACGTTTAAAGTATTGGTGACAATCCCTTAGAAACAAGAGCTCTCAGCAGATAGCAATTGGTTGACTATTCAACAACCGTGTCAAATTAATGAATACAGAAGTTGAAAATGGGGCTCAGTTTTGTAAAAATACAATATAGAGTTTAATATGAAACATATGTACTACATGTCAGATTATCACAGTAAACAAGTGTGTGAAGTTTTGTGGGTCTTGACACACCCCATTCTTACGACCCTGTTTATTAATTATTAGCAATATTAGCAAAAATGTTTGTGTTGTTAATATTATTTCTTGGACCAGTGTAAATTTAGTGATTAAACTCAAAGTTTAAAGTATCTCTGACCGAGTCTGGAACTGGGAGTAAAATTTTAAGGGCTTCTGACATGTAGTTGTCTGACTCAAATGTTTAATAAAGTGGGGAAAAAAGCATGTTTTGATTTATTCAAGAGGATGATTTGCACGCAGATAAGAGTTTATTTCATTGATGTTATATTTTCATAAGAATATCAGAAAGTCATTAAACATTGTCGGAGTTGAAATCAGTATGGCTGCCATATTGTTCCGTTCAAGTCATTCAGGGGCGGATGAATGTCCAAATCTGTGAGATATGAATTTATTAATAATTCTGCTTCAGAAGTCAACATTTATGAAATGAGAGATGAGGATATATGTTGTTCTAGGTAGCTTGTATGAGTTTCATGATAAATAGAACAACATACAATTGTCTCTTGATAAATGCTATCAAGCTTGGCAGATATGGACGGAAGGGGCTCGGTTCCCTCATTCCTTCCAGCCCATATCAACCTCGACCTGATAACATTGATATCAAAAGACTGTAGCCTGTTTAATATTTTCTGTTTTTATGTTATAGTTATATCGCTACACCGCTATTAAGCAATAATTTACACAACAATATGAAATATTCATAAATGCAGGTCAATACTAAAAACAATAGTGTGCTGACTTCATTTTATATTACTGTTTAATTACTGGGTGAATGTAATTGGTAAGTTTTCTGATGATTTTACCTTTTTTTTATGTTTAGGGGCGGGCAAAATAAGTTATCCCTAGATAATGGTAAAGTGCAACAAAAGATGCAGTTGTGGATGCAGATCCTATGGCAAGTAGGACAGCGCTTCATACAGCGAATCTAAAACTGTCTTAATTCTAATCACAGAATATCAATTTATGAAGTTTTTTTTATAATAAAGTTAAAGGCGTTTGTGACCTGTGACCTGTTAATCTTCTAAACCATAGGGTCACCTATCCACAGAAAATCACCCTAAGCAGTTTGACAGTCCAGTGACAGTGTTCTCAAATTTCTGTTCCGACGTCACAGTGACCACGACATACTGACACTAAAGGCAGAAAAGATCATCTGACCAACAACACTCATCCCATAACATAATAGTAAATAAGTTCCGTTCTCTTGCTATTGGTTGGAAACCATTTCAATCTATAGAGCATTCTGAGCTTGACCTTTGACCCCTAAACACCTAGGGTTAGCAAATGGCCAAAAACAACTGACATCTGTCCAAATATATTTTTCAGTATTGAGGTCACTGTGACCTTGACATTTTACACATAAGGAGTCATTATCCTATGAAGTTAGATAGCCTTGGGCCTTTGCTCTATCCATTTATTATTATATCGGTTTTCAGTGGAGGAAACTGTGACCTTGACCTACTAACACAGAACAACAGGGTTCATCTTCTAACCACAGGCAGTCACCATGTAGAACAAAGTATTTTCCAGTCACTGATCACAAACCAAATGATGCACCAACTGACATACAAACCAACACAAGCGAAACAATATATTCCTTTTTCAAAACTTATCTACTGCAAAGAACTAACACTGTGTTTCTTTCTTAATAATTGCATCTAGTATGTTTATATGACTGCATGAAAAAGTACTTTAAATTAACAAAATTTTTTCCCCCAAAATATCAATGGATAATATCAAATGTTTAATCAATGTCCGTCTTTGATTACATAATATACCTATTATACTGACTAATGTAAAGAACAATAAGTGTACATACCGTAGCATATCAAAACAAAGGGGCATTGAGTTGCTGTGTTTTATGAGTTTAGACATTTTATAATTGGGCTGATTTATCTTTTCTTCTGAAAAACACATTTCTTTTCAGAATTATACCACAGGATTTCAAAATGACAAGAAAAATTTCCAGATTTCTTGTTTTAAAATAAAAACTAAACTAAGAAACAGATATCCAACATCTAACAACACATGTTAAGACAAGTATAAGGCTAAAACTTCAATCCCCTCTCAAAAAGATCACAATGCCAATTGAACACAAGGCAGTCTGAAAGACAGCTATATCCCCCACCGCTGTTATGTACAGTGAAAGGGTTGATAGTAGTGTGTGGAAGCACTGACATTGTTAAATGTATTTTATAGTGACCTTGACCTTAGGCCTGCATGGCTGGCTCAATAAGGTGAACACACCTGACCAAATTTTCAAGAAAATCCTTCAAGTGGTTCAAGCAGAAAATGAGGGGGGCAGGAAATTGAAGGCTCAAACATTTAAGTTGTGACTTTGATCTTGAGCTGGCATGGGTGAATTTTCAGTTCTGCACATCGTCTTGATAAGGGGAATATTACAATCAAGTCATCAGTCACGGGTGTAACTGTTTTAAGTAATGTAACCTATTTCAGTTACTTTTTCAACATAATTCAAGCATTTTATAACCTGTATTAGTTATAAAATATAGTCAACTCAGGCAAGTTATTCAAAAAAAAAGTCTTTTTGCTGTTCTCACAAAGTGACCTTTAAAATGAAATTAGTAGTAAACTGTGGTTAATCCAATTGTCTTTTAATCTGATCATGACCTGATAAGCATAATGGGATGTTAAGAGTTTTATAGCTTTAAAACTGATGCGTAAAACTTGATCAGCCTTGAGTAAAAATTTTTACTGCTTAGCAGGAAAGATAAAAGTTCAAGGATTCAGGAAATAATTGCATTAATCTCATTCAAAATGAGAAATTGGCACAGGAGGGTTTGGTAATATTTCATGATTACTGAAACAAGTTATGAAAGTATAAGCAATAACTCAAATGGGTTATAAACTGCGATAACTTGAAACAGTTACAACTCTGACTGGTCATATTAAAATCCTTACACTTTAAGGGGTTTATGAGATACACAGCAGACATAAAATGGAAGGCTCAAACTTTTGACCTTGAGCCAACACGGCTAACTCATGAGTTCTGTACATCCTCATGATGAGGTGATCATTTAACCCAAGTTTCATGAAAATCCTTCAAGGGGTTTAGCAGATACAGAGCAGACACAAAATAGAAAGCTCAAGCCTTTGACCTTGAGTTGTGACCTTGACCTTATGCTGACATGGCTGACTCGTGAGTCCTTCACATCGTCTTAATTAGGTGATAATTTGACCAAAGTTTCATGAAAATCATTCAAGGGGTTAAAGTTATATGAAGCAGACACAACAGTTAAGGACGGACACACTAAAGGATTAACAGGTAGACGAGGACCACTCCTATAACACCTATCATTCGTGGCGGGGGATAAATAAGAAACCTGCAGCTTAGATTTATTTTACAGATGACAACACTTCTTTTCTTGTTCTTTCAAAATATTGGTAACTTGTAATCATGCATATATGTCACTATTTTCATTAATTTTATCATTTCAGCAAACCATGTCCTTTGTATTTGCTAATCACCTGCAAACAATGCTACAGTTTATATCATACCGATATGGTGGACAGTATGCGGTGATGACACTTTGTCGACATGGTAAACACAGATAAATGCAAGGGCATGACTTGCTGAAGTGGTCAAATTAGTAAAGTTATTCAGGGCACTCGTTTGGCCATTTTTGGGGCCGAATATGGGTACCATTCCCCTTCTAAAATAATATGTTTTTTTCCTCTTTCTCAGAAGAAAATTCCCCTGATGATTGGTTGTTTGACACAAATAGATATAAACTCTTTCTTTTAATATTATATAGTGCCTCTAAGGGAGATTACTGTTGCAATATAGTCACATCAGTAAGAATGATTGAAAACAGTATTAATAAATGTGAAAAGTAGTTACATATACATGGCTTAAACTTCCCCTTTTCGTCTTAAAATGTCGAAAAATTCACCTTCCTGAGGGTATGGGTATCTGTCCCCAAAAGTTGTCTACTGCCCTGTTATTAATATGCAAGATACCTACCAAAAGGAACAAGGCAGTCTGAAAGACAGCTAAATCCGCCGCCACTGCTATGGATAGTGAAAGGGTAAACCTTTGATTTTAGCTGTGACCTTGACCTTGAACTGACATGGCTGACTTATGAATTCTGCACAACGTCTTGATGAGGTGATCATTTGACCCAAGTTTCATGAAAATCCTTCAAGGGGTTTAGGAGATACCACATAAAAGTGGTCTCGTTTTTTCCCTACAACCAATAGTAACAAGAGCTGTCTCCACAGGATGACACATGCCCCCGATGGCACTTTGAATGAATAGTTATGGCCGATGTTAGAGTTTAGGACCTTTGACCTACGGAGCTGGGTCTTGGGCCCAACAGTTTGTCTTACTGTGCCACACATTCATGCGTAGTTATTTTAAAATCCATGCATGAATGACAAAGATATGGACCAGACACGCCCATCAATGCACTATCATGAAAAATGACCTTTAACGTCTAAGTGTGACCTTGACCTTTGAGCTATGGACCTGGGTCTTGCGCGCGACACGTCGTCTTACTGTGGTACACATTCATGCCAAGTTATTTGAAAATCCATCCATGGATGACAAAGATATTGACCGGACACGCCCATCAATGCACTATCCTTTAACGTCTAAGTGTGACCTTGACCTTTGAGCTACGGACCTGGGTCTTGCGCGCGACACATCGTCTTACTGTGGTACACATTCATGCCAAGTTATTTGAAAATCTATCCATCGATGACAAAGATATGGACCGGACACGCCCATCAATGCACTATCCTTTAACGTCTAAGTGTGACCTTGACCTTTGAGCTAGGGAAAATCCATCCATCGAAGACTAAGATATGGACTGGATACGAAAATTGCGGACAGACTGACAGACAGTTCAAAAACTATATACCTCCCTTCGGGGGCATAAAAATGTTGCAAAAAAGCTATTTATAGTATCATTAAAGGGAAGATATTCAATAAAAAGAAATGTAAGTGAACAGAAAAGAGATCTGCGAAAGGAAAACAAAAATTAATAACAAGAGCTGTCCGTAAGACAGCCAAGCTCGACTATTCGAAATATTGTCCCAGAAGCAGGAAAATATTACCCAAAAAGGTTAAATATCAAAAGAGTTTTATGTTCAAAAGGGGGAATAATTTGACCAAAATGCATATCAGTTATGGGACTTGCTGCTATCAACTAGTTTTATAACCCCGAAGGCACATGTGAAGTTTCAATTCAATATCTGCATTAGTTTTGGAGATAGAAACTTGCAATGTAAAACTTTAACCACAATTTTCCAAGTCCAAAAGGGGGCATAATTTGCCCAAAATACATGCCAGAGTTATGGGACTTGATCCAGTGAGGTTAGTAATTGATCTAGAAAAAGGAAAAATAAGTTTCAAATCTATATGCCTTTTAGTAATAGCTGTATGTACTTGCACGCAAAACTTTAACAAGAATTTGCTAAGTCCAAAAGGGGACATAATTTGGCCAAAATGACGGTCAGAGTTAATGACTTGCTGCTATCAACTAGTTTTATAACCCCGAAGACACATGTGAAGTTTCAAATCAATATCTGCATTAGTTTTGGAGATAATAACTTGCATGTAAAACTTTAACCAAAATTTTCCAAGTCTAAAAGGGGGCATAATTTGCTCAAAAAACATGTCAAAGTTATGGGACTTGACCCAGTGAGGTTGGTAATTGATCTAGAAAAAGAAAAAATAAGTTTCAAATCTATATGCCGTTTAGAAATAGCTGTATGTACTTGCATGCAAAACTTTAACCAGAATTTTCTAAGTCCAAAAGGGGGCATAATTTGGCCAAAATGAAGGTCAGAGTTATGGGACTTGCTGCTATCAACTAGATTTATAACCCCGAAGACACATGTGAAGTTTCAAATCAATATCTGCATTAGTTTTGTAGATAGTAACTTGCATGTAAAACTTTAACCAAAATTTTCTAAGTCTAAAAGGGGGCATAATTTGCTCAAAATACATGTCAGAGTTATGGGTCTTGACCCAGTGAGGTTGGTAATTGATCTAGAAAAAGAAAAAATAAGTTTCAAATCTATATGCCTTTTAGAAATAGCTGCCTTTAATTGATGGCTGTATGTACTTGCATGCAAAAACTTAACCAAGGTGTGACGCCGACGCCGACGCCAGGGTGAGTAGAATAGCTAGACTATTCTTCGAATAGTCGAGCTAAAAACCAAGACCATGGCAATGGTGAGCAATATACACATATGACCTTTCACCTCTGACCTTGACCTTGAAGCGGGCCATCCGAAACATGCGCACTGCATGTGTGACCTTGACCTTGACCCGGCACAGTTGGAATATGGGTTCTGCACATCGCCTTGGTGAGTTTAACATTTGTTGTTATTATAATGGAAATATGTCAATGGGTTCAAAAGATATGGACCGGACACGATTTTGTTACGGACGGAAGGAGACCATTCCTATAATCCCTCCGCCACGGAGGGGGATTAACAATGTGAATTTCAGCAGCAGAGAAATTATTTATAAACTTCCGGTTCCCTGGCCTATGCATGTACTTTGGCCAGAAAACCGATTCTGGATGAATAAGTTTGCTGTCTAGGGAACTGGCCTTCTATATTATTGTCCTATTGAATTTGAAAAGACAATTTTCTTGCCATATATGTATACAGTGCTTTAGGGTATAGCGGATAGCTAACTAATTTTTCCTGCATTCCAATTCGAAGAAATGACAATAATATTTTTTTTTTAGTATATCAGACAGAAAACATCTATTCTTCTTAAAACAGTCAGCTTTTCATAGAAATGCATGTGTTTTTTCTCTCCACGCCATTGTTTACATATGAGCTGATTTAGGGTGTACAGGATAGCTTTGGTCATTTTTTACATTATTAGTTTAAAATCCACATCTTAACAAACTTTCCAAGACTTCTTTACTATAAATCAGAATAATAATGTATTCTCTTTTCAAAAACATTCAGCTTTTTAAATTTCTATCAAATACTTTTCATTCACTGACATTTCTTACATATGCACTGATTTAGTCTATAGTGGATAGCTTTTTTTTTACATTTGATGACATATGAAAAATAACACAATGAGCAAATATTTAAAATGAATGTCAGAATGTCTGTTTGCATGCCAGTAAAAGAATGATATGAAAATTTATACAATAATTCAAGTCTAAATATAAAATTTATCAACCTATCCTCTATACCCTAAAATCCACTATACCCTAAAGCACTGTATAAATATTGCATTCCTGAGAGGGTGATATGAAACATGTTCACCGCGAGATATATGAATATTGACCGAGGCGCCAGCCGAGGTCTATATTCATATTTCGAGGGGTGAACATGTTTCATATCACCCTCTCAGGAATGTAATATTTATTTTATTATACCGAAAACGTATAAGGGTCAAAGCATTTACTGGAAAATCAACATAATAGAGCTAATGTATTTAACATTAAAAAGTAATTTCTAACCAAATAATGAAGACAGAATTAAAGAGTCTTACTTGTTAGCACTCATAATTTGTGGCGACTTTGCTTTGTAATAAGACTTTTTTGATAGATTTAGTCGAGACGTTTGTAAACATATCGCTGACTCCTATAATTATTCTAATATTTCAACATTGCGTCAATCAGTAGCATTCGAAAAACGGCGGTAACTTTCTGTTTTCTAAATGAAACATATAAGTGTGAGCACTCATTTTCTTAGTTAGATCATTTCCAAACTTATTGTGGTAGTTTCGATTCAATATTTGATGAAAAATTGTTTTCAAAATATTTTGCACGTAGCATAAAAAAGAAAATTCGGCCGTGTTCGCACATGCAAGAGCACCAGAAAAGGGTAATTCAATCCTAACGTATAATTATATAAGCACCTCGTCTGAAAATTTATCAACTCCGTCTTTTAATCAATTCCAAAGTATCAATCTCTCAACGGGTGATATGAAAAAATAATATCACATGCGCAGAAAAACAAAATAACGCTGTTGCGCATGTGATATGAAATTATGGATCATATCACCTGCGCAGAAATTGAAAATTACGATTTTGCGCATGTGTTATAAAATCACTGGGGAATATGATATATTATTCAAGTTAAACTAATGGGAAATTTGCACTGGACATTTATGTGAGGTATAATAAATGAAAATATCACAAAACAGCTACATTCCATTTGATGCGAGGATCCGGTTTTTTCAAAGTAACAACTGGTAGCAGTGAATGTGTCTATTATTTGACAGGTAAGGCAGCTGAATGAAATTGATCTACTGAGTCTGTTGTCTGGTTCCCGGTCGTACTCTGAAAGTATAACGATAGGAAGGGGCAGGTAATCCAGACCACTGAGTCTGATGAAAAAAAAAGGAGTGCATGTCGGCAGTTTTGGTTCGTTGGGTTCATAGATACTTTAATTCTTTAGGTTCATTTTACAAAATAACCAGCTATATCCCCTTCATTTACTTAAAATATAGACATCATTTTAAATCTGTTAAACAGTATAATACTGTATTAAATGCCTGCAAAATATCCGTCTAAGACTACATATCATTCAAGAAAAACAATACAAAATTACCTGTTCCTTAAATGAAAGTGGATACTCTTTAATAAAGAAGGACAAAATAGACATATTCCCGTGACGTCACGCGTAGTTACACGAAGCCGAAATTTTTTCTCAAAAATGGTGAGAAAAACCAAATATTTGTTGCAATGTATTAAAATTGTAACGTAACCTAACATTCAGAGTCCTTTTGCTTACCATTTATTATATTTTAAAAGGCTGTATGTACACAGAGGCGTTTTCTCTTCAGTAAAACAGCTGTTTACTTGTTTCGCTTTATTGCTTTCCAGTGGGTGGGGTACTGTAAATTATAGGATGTGGCTAGGGTACCTGCAACCGAACCTGTAGACTCGGAATGGAAAATATCTACATTAAAGTTAAATTTTGCCCTGTGAAAATGGCTAAATCTAGGCTTGTTTACCCAGAGAGAAAGATGTCGTTTTTTAAATGCTATTTCAATTTGCCTTGTTGTTGTTGTTGTTGTTTAGTAAATTCCTCCGTTGACTTTTCGGAGCACCCAAGATCTAGCTGTATCTTGGTAGTATGCAGATCGATCCTTCCTGAATCGTGAATTAAGTAATCCACTTTAAATCACACACAGATTGTAACTAGATATTTACACCCTAACACTTCCGGGGGGGATATACAAGGGGGATTATCTTTACTTAATGATTAAAAAGTACTTAAGTATTGCATTATGGGTCACTGTCCGAAAGTCCCCTGCACCTTGCCAAGTGGAGCCTCAACAGCAATTCTCTTGATAGCAACTCTACCTTGTCTATACTCTCAGCTGTCAGCTGGAGTTGAAGTCCAGTACTGGGATGTGTACAATCAAGCATAAGATGGGTAAACCTGTGTCTGTCATTCAAATCACATGATATATCAGATTGTATGTCATTTTTTAGACAGACTTTTATTTTTTCACGGATGACCTCTAACGCTGGACATACAGCAATGAAGTGATCCCTGGTCTCAGGTTCTGTATTGCACAATTTACAGGTTGGATTCACATTGTACTGGTTGAATGCAGCTCTATTTGCTTGTAAGGTGTATGTGCCTGTCATGAGTCTTGCCTTAAGTTCCGCCCTCTTGACATCTTGTAAGTTAGGTCTAACTGTAGTATATACATGATGTGGTTTACCAGCCTGCAGCGAGGATGAATTAATGTACTTGAGGCTAGGTTTTTCTGCAAAGTCTGACCTCCATTGCTCTTCTATTGAAAGCCTAACAGCTTCCTTAAGTAGGTTCTTCCAATCTGATTCATCAGGTGTCTTGTCAAACAATTCATATGCTGTTGGTAATTTATAGAGGAGAAGCAGTCTTCTAATATGTGAAAATATACTTTTGTGGTGAAGTTCTTTCACGGCTAACTGTCTTTCAGCCACTTTATATTCAACTGAACTTGGTGCTTGCAAAATACTGTAGAATAAATTCAGAGTATTTTTGTGTATCTGGGTAGAGACAGGAGACACTCCTAACAAAGCAAGGGCAGCACAGTTTGGGGTTCGATCTGGAAGATGCTGAATTTGTTTCAGTGTCTTGGTTTGGAAGGCGTCTACCTTTTTCACATCTGTTTTGGTGTAGTAAAGAGTCTCGAGACCATACAGCAGCCTCGGTACTATATATACATTCCAAATGTGAGCTTTTACATCCTGTTTAAGGCCGTTTACCCCATGAAAACCTGCTCCAAGTAAGGCATATGCTGTTTCCCTCCCTTTGTCAATTTTACTCTTTATATCCACCTGGCCAGTAGACTGTCTAATGATGCCCAGATGTTCAGTTGAGTCTTCTATAGGAATCTCCTCTCCCTCTAAGAGTAGCTATTTCATGAATTTTTCGTCTGTTGCTACGGTAGACCACACAGCTGCTTTTTGTTGGGTTTATGTCATAGCGATACTGGTGACTAAAGTCCTCTACGGTCTTTAACATGAGCCTTGTTGATTCAGAGTGTTTAGAACTATAAGATTAGGACATATTTTGATAAAATTAGCAAGTTGAAGCTGTAAAATGTTGCCTGAAAATGTATTTTTTATGAATATGATATTGCTTTGTTCTTCACCATTTAAATGTGTGTTAAACCTAGAGTATTTTTTCTGCAGTTTTATCTAAAAGTTTGGAGTACTAAATGTAAATTTGTTGTCGGCCTTTTTTTTAAAATTTCATTGTTATTATAATCTTAATACATCGTATATTTCACACATCGGATTTACGATTAAATTAATTGTTGGAGTTTAAACAACAATCTCGTTTGAGGCATTCTCTGTGTACAAAAAGAATGTTTCAGTATGTAGAAATCTAACATTATAAACAATAATTATAATTATGGGCTCACAAGAGTAAGAAAAGTGTCAGCTTTCTGTTGACATTTTACTTACTCGAATCCCACCAAAATCGATCTTTTGATAAAGGTTTGAAGTTACATGGTGAAATATCTATACAGGGAAGTTAATTTATAATAATTAAGCATATAACCACATGATGTTGCATGCTGTCTTTCCTTCAGAATCCCTTTACATGTAGATCAATCTCTGATCATCTAATTATCACCACTTAACATGTGATTGATAAACCCTTTGAACTACAAGTGTTGTAGCTCCATGATTAACATGAGGTAATTATGCTAATTACACGCTAATCAACAGTGTCGAAAACAAAATATCGATCATTATCGTCGAGTCAATATTTACAGGTATGGACGACAGGATAAGACAGATAAATGTATTGATTTATATGGACTGTTTACTCCCTGTATTAGACCTTCCTGGTTTTGATTACGAGATGAAAATTATGTTTTTGGACTCTTATATGTGTTTGACTATGAAAGAGAAATCAATTGTGTTTTTTAACATAAAAGTTACTGATAAAGTTTTATTGAGTGTTAAAAGGCATGTCCTAGATTTTATAAAGCATATCCCTACTAGAATATCCAAACCTCCTGCCTTGGTTAACCCCAAGACTTATCAGGCTTATCCGTAAGCATGATAAACTCTATCACAAACTTAGCAATCCCAAAATCAAGCACAGCACCAAAAACTCAAAAGTCCCCAAAATCCTAGATACAAAGGCAAATAAGAGCCATATATTGGTCATACATGGAAAATGTCATCTTTAGCCATGATTCCCAATTTGGTAGGAATAAGAAATTTTATAGCTACATAAACACAACAAAAAAGAAAATGTCGGCGTAGCCCCTCTCAAATCAAATGGCATCAGCCACACTGATTCAGTGTGGCTGATCCAGTCACCAAAACAAATATCATTAATAAACAATTTGCCAGTAACCAAGGCAATAACCTTAATAAACAATTTGAATCAGTCTAAATCTGTCGGCCAATAGCTATTCATAGCTAATGTTATTGTGTTTGAAACCCGACTATAAATAAAAATTGGTATCTTGGTCTTCTCCCCACCTAAACCTAAACATCTATGCTCAGATGTAGATGTAATAACAAATTTTTCAGTTTTTGTAGCAAAAGTGACAGCAGCTAATTGCATATTTTGTCCTATATGTAATTGATTTATTTTAATATGACTTATTTATCTATTGTAAAGAAAGATTTTCCTAATTTCTATAGAGAGTTTATGCAGCCATTCAGTAAAAAAATGAAAATGAAATTTTAGCCCCATTCAAATACATTGTACTTTCACTTTGGATAACAGTGTATAATTTCCAATCTCCCTACTTTTCCGCCTTAAAATCATACAGTATTTTGGATACCTTCTATGTAACACAATAAGCTATGTTAAAAAAGCGTTTTCAAGCATTTAAAAAATTTTGGGGTCACATTTTTTGGAAATCGTGAATCAGGTGTTTGCTAGATTATCTTTCCAGTGGTTGTTGCTAATTATTTGTCATAAAGTTGTCGTTTTTACGTTTTTTTTTTGTAAATATTATTATTATAATTAGCTCTCTCTTTTTTGACGGCTTAAGCAATTTTGGTACAGGGTTGCCTAGAGATCATTTTTACAAAATATTTTTGAAATCTGACTAACAGTTTCTGAGGAGATTTTTAAAGATTTTCCTTTCAGTCGCCATGGCAGCCACAGTTCTGAATGGATTTTTATTCTTTAGACAATTTTGAAAAGGAGCCACACAATGTTCATTCTATGAAGTTTGGTATAAATCTGCCCAGTAGTTATGAAGAAGATTTGTTAAAAATTGTTGACAGATGACGGACATCAAGTGGTCACAAAAGGTCCTCCTTGAGCCTTTGGCTCAGGTGGGCTAAAAATTGGTCTGGTACCAGTGACTTGGACAGATACTAGGGATACAGGCATTTTACCAGTTCATGAAGGCTTTTTCCTCAAATACAGTTATCCCTACTTAAAGGAGATAGTTCTGAAGCAAAAAAAAGGGTTGTTTTTTTCCACATTTCTGAACTGAAAATTCCCATGATTGTTAGTAAAATACAAATATTATTTATATTGGTTTAAATAAAAACTTAAGTTAAGCCATCTCCAGCTTTTATCTGACTTAACAAATATCACAGTCATAGCCCATTATGGCATATATTCTGGAAAAGGAACGTTATTGGGCAGCAGTTGAACAGAAATTGCAACATTCCATGTGAAAATGCCAAGTATGCAAATCTATTTAAAATTATGGCTATTTTCAGGGACTCTTGGCATTACTACGGAAGCTTAAATCAAGTGGTGGAAAAGAGTTGCGTATATTATTGCTTGGTTTAGACAATTCTGGTAAAACTACATTACTAAAGAGTTTAGCATCAGAAGACATTTCACATATCACTCCAACACAGGTAACACATTACAGTTGTTTTTTTTTTTAAGTTGGTTCTTTTACAATTATCATCAGCATGACCAGAAATTTAGTGCTATACATTTTGATAGTTTATCTTTGATTCTTAATAGTGGTATTGATGGAAGCAGAGGCTGTTGTTTAAAGATGTTGCACATTCATGCCGATAATAGTAATATTTGAGATGCCAGGCAGAGAAGATGCATGTAGTCTTTAAGCCTGTAATTAATTCTTTATTCAGATGCAATACTTAAGATGCTTGTGTGTATTTGAACCCCTCAGTCCTCTCTGGAAAAAAAGTGGTATACATACTGTTTTGCTGATAGTTGGTCCGTCAGCCTGTTGGTATATTTATTTTACATTTAGTACATATGTCAGTATACACTTGGTTTTTGATCAGTAACTAGAGGACTGGTCAAACTTCATAAGATATGGTCAGTAGTTACAAATGAATCTGTATCATTTAGCTGATCAGTTAATCAAAGGTCAAGGTCACAGTGAAAATTTTTAGGCTGAAATATGTTTCCACTTTTGGCTGAAAGTGGCAAATTGTCTCAGTTTGCCTGTGGTCAGCAAATTACCTCTAATTTAGGGAACATTAGTCAAAGTGACTGAAAACAGTTTTTAGTCCATGATTGAAGAATGCACTGGCGTAAAACTGTCAATTGCATGTGGTCTGAGTAAATGACGCTTATTTATCTGGAATTATTAGGCCAAGGTCGCAGTGTTTTGGTCTGCTTTGGGAAAATCTAATCAGTAGATTACCCCTATTGTTTTGGGGGTCAAGTGGTCAAAAGTCACTGTGAGATGGAAAAACTACTGGGTATCATTTATATGAGTCACCTTTTCACAAATAGATTGACAAGGATAACTTTTGTGTAGTGGTCGAATGTTTCCGATGCTTGTCGCTGTCAAACTTCTGATGATTGTTGATCATGACTTGAAGGGCCACATTTTCATTTTTTATGAAGTTTGGTGTAATGGCCATCTTATGAGAGATTCTGTTAAAGTTTGAAACTGGGACACGTGGTCATCAAAACCTAGGTCAGTAGGCTAAAAATTGGAACAACTTGTGACCAGTTACTAGAGGTACAGATATTTTCACAAGTTTTCCTCAGAAAATTATCCATAAATGTTTTGAAGAAAAAAAAGGTTGTTCCAATTTTGAAACTGGAATCCATGCGATACAAAATATTTATATGGTTAAATAAAAACTTAGTTACCTCTCTAAGCCTTATCAATTCACAGTCTTAGCACATTATGGACATTATTTTGGATGAACTATTGGTCAAGTTCGAACAAAATTGCACTTCCATTAAAAAGCAAGTAGTCAAATAATAGAAATACGCATTAGGGGACCTCTCTCGGAAAGCCTAATTAAGTGGTGAAAGAGTTGGTATATTATTGGCTGGTTTGACATTCTGTAAAACTATCTAGTCAAAGTTCGACACTTCAGGAAGAACATTTTCATATCATCAAAATAAAATTACCTTGTTTTTTTTCTTAAGTGGTTCTTTCAATTATCATAGATCTCAGAAAATTAGGTCAGATAGTTTCATCTTTGATTTTATAGGGTATTCGAAGCAGGGTCATTTGTTTAAAAACATATCGATAAGGTAATATTAGATCAGAAAAGACTCATGTGAGCCTCTAATACATTTTTCATGGATTATTGAAGATGTTGGTCTGAATGTTCTCTGAAATAACTAGGTACAATTTCGGAAAAGTGGTGTCATGTGCTTCAAAACTAGTCATATGTCAAAATTGATAGAACAAGGACTTGGTCAAACTCTAAAGAGTCAGTATTTACAATGGATCTGTATCATTTGCTGTCAATGTTAATCAGAAGTCTAGGTCAAGTGAAAAGGTCATTGGCTGAAAATGTTTCCACTTTTGGTGAAAGTAGCAAAAACTTTCCTTTAAGCCTACTTAGATATCTCTAAAAAATTAGTCAAAGTTAGCTCAGATGAAACTAGGTCAGATTGAAACTGCACTGCATAGAACCATTAGTGTCAGTAGGTTACTGAATAATAAGCAAGTCCTTTTTTGGACTCTTTAGGTCCATACTTTTCAGTGGGATTACTGTATGAAATTTGGTCTGAATTTTCACTTGATGAATACTAGGTCAAGTTGAAACTGAGTTCAACACTTTGGTCAAAACTGATCATGAGGTCATAAAATTATTTTTTAAATGTTTTAGAATCTTTAGAAGGACTCAAACTTCATGGATGATTGCAGTTGTCAGAATGTTCACCTTTTTGTTTTTAGGGTCAGTAGGTCAAAGGTCGCAGTGCATGCCAAAAATTATACACTTGATTTACTTCACAGACCGCTAAAATGGCTGATAAATTTTTCTGCACATTCATATCAAATTAATGTGTTGTTTTCATCTTAAAAATTCTGCAAAGAAAGAAGAGTCTAGTATGTTTAGTTTTTGGAATTACATGTACATTTGAAATTTTATGGTTACAATACGTCAGTAGATTTTAAACAAATGTTTATAAGGTTCTTGCTGATGGCTAGTGTTTTTGCCTTTGCAACCAGTGCAGACTAAGATCAGCCTGTGCACCTCTATCACTCTGTGCAGGCTGATCATAATCTGCACTGTTCGCGATTCAGCCAGTAAATTCACAGTGAACGCCCCCTTGAATAAGAAGTGGTACTGCCGAAATTGAATGATGGACCATTCCATTTTAGAAATATAGCAGGGTAAAGGTTAAGTGTACTTGGTCTTGAGTTGCTTACATTTTCCTGGAGTTGATATTCAGTTGGCAGGTTAACTTGAAAATAGTTAAGTCAGTTACTGAACACAGCTACTTTAACCCTTAGCCTGCTAGCAGCAAGTGATTCTGCCTTTGTGACCAATGAAGACCAAGATCAGCCTGCACCTCCATGGTTTGCACTGTTCGCTTTTCAGTCAGTAAATTTTCAGCAAACACCCCTTTGAATAATCAGTGGTACTGCCAAAATTGAACGATGGAACAGTCCATTTTAGAAATTTAGCAAGTTAAAGGTTAAAGGAAATTGTATGAGATTTACAACTGTATGAATGTTATATGTGTTCTCAGCATATGGCTTATCAGTTCCATAACTTTGTATATGTTTATTTTTAAGGGATTTAACATCAAAACAGTGCAGTCAGAAGGATTTCGTCTCAATGTTTGGGATATAGGAGGCCAGAGAAAAATTCGACCATACTGGAAAAATTACTTTGAAAATACAGATGTGTTGGTTTGTATATATTTGTTAAATTGGAAGTCAGATATATCGGTAGTCATGAGTTTGATTAAATTTTGTTAAAGCTTTTTTTGCTTGATTCAGGCAGTCTTGCTAGAACACAAGACTGACAGGGTTTTCCTCAGTGCTTTGGATTTCATGCAAAAAACTTTTTTTGCACAATTAAACTCTTCTTCTCCTTTTGTGGCTCTTTGATTGTACCAGTAGCACATGTTTTCAGTTACATCACGATATGTGTGTTGACAACTGCCAGTCGTGTTACACACCTGTTACTGTTCTTCTGGTGTGACAGTTTACTGGAGATTAGTGGTTATAATCCTTGAATAGAATAATTATGTCTCCCACCACACAGTGGTGTGGGAGAGGTATTGATTTACTCCTGTCTGTCTGTCACAAATCGTTTCCGCACTCTAAGTCGAACATTTATCATCCAATTTTCACCAAACTTGAACAAAATGTGTTTGCCAATAAGTCCTTGGCCAGGTTCGATAACTAGCCAAATCGGCAGAGGCACTTCCGAATTATGGCCCTTGAACATAATTACTAATAGGCCAGTTACTCCAATATGTGAATTACCGGTTACTCCAACACGTAAACAGTATAATTATAAAGACAGACTTACTATTCAGATGGTTAAGCTGTTGTGGGAGACATTTATGTTCTTTTCGCAAAAGCACCTCTAGTTCATGTTTGTAATTGGCGTGTTCCTTAGATGTGATGATTTTTCGTGTTTCTGTTGAACTGGGATTAAAATGAATAAAAATTATGTGGATTACTTCCCTTTCACAGAGCATCAATAATCAGTCATATTTAATCAGATATTTGTTACAGTCCTTGAATTTCATGTTTGTAATTGGCGTGTTCCTTAGATGTGATGATTTTTAGCTCAGCTGAACACGAAGTGCTCAAAGGTGAGCTTTTGTGATCGCCCTGTGTCTATCGTCGTCAACAATTTGACTGTTAACACTCTAGAGGTTACAGTTTTGGCCCAATCTTAATGAATCTTGGTCAGAATGTTACTCTCAATAAAATCTTGGATGAGTTCGATATTGGGTCATCTGGGGTCAAAAACTTTGTCACCAGGTCAAATCAAAGGAAAAGCTTCTTAACACTGTAGAGGCAGCATTTATGACTATATCTTCATGAAACTTGGTCAGAATGTTAATCTTGATGATCTCAAGGTCCAATTTGAATCGGGGTCATGTAGGATCAAAAACTAGGTCACCAGGTCAAATCAAAAGAAAAGCTAGTAAACACTGTAGAGGCCACATTTATGATCATATCTTAATGAAACATGGTCAGAATGTTAGTCTTGATGATCTTTAGGTCACTTTAAAATCTGGATCATGTGGGGTCAAAAACTAGGTCACTAGGTCAGATCAAAGGAAAAGCTTGTTAACACTCTAGAGGCCACATTTATGACTATATCTTCATGAAACTTAGTCAGAATATTAATCTTGATGGTCTTTAGGTCAAGTTTGAATCTGGGTCATGTGGGGTCAAAAACTAGGTCACCAGGTTGAATCAAAGGAAAAACTTGTTAACACTTTAGAGGCCACATTTATGACCATATCTTAATGAAACTTGGTCAGAATGTTAATCTTGATGATCTTTATGTCAGTAGGTCAGGTGAGTGATACAGGGCCTTCATGGCCCTCTTGTTCATGTTTCAGTTGCATTGGAATTAAAATGAATTAAAAATTATGTCAATTACTTCCCTTTCAAAGAGCATCAAACCTATTCAGTCATATATGCATTTTAATAAAAGATGCATGTAATGTCATAGTTAAATTACGGCAGGTTTAATTTTCAAAATCAGCATCTATCTGTTTGTGACAATTTTCCAGTTTTAATACCCCCTCCTTTAAAAATATCATAAATGTTACAGCAGAAAAAGGTAACTCTCTCATTAGCTTCAAAGTCACATATAGAGGTAAAAAAAACAACATATTTTTCTGTTTCTGATCTGTAGCTTTTTTATGCATGCATGTTTTTTTTCCAGATAGCCTGTATTTTATAATTTTTGACAACACTTGACAGTGAACTTCACTCTCTTATTTACCTTACAGATATATGTAATAGACAGCTCCGATAGAAAAAGAATGGAAGAAACCGGAGAGGTATACTGTTCTTCATATTTTCAGTTAAATATCAATTTTTTTATGCCCCCGAAGGGAGGCATATAGTTTTTGAACCGTCTGTCGGTCTGTCAGTCTGTCTGTCGGTCTGTCAGTCTGTCCGCAATTTTCGTGTCCGGTCCATATCTTTGTCATCGATGGATGGATTTTCAAATAACTTGGCATGAATGTGTACCACAGTAAGACGACGTGTTGCGCGCAAGACCCAGGCCCGTAGCTCAAAGGTCAAGGTCACACTTAGACATTAAAGGATAATGCATTGATGGGCGTGTCCGGTCCATATCTTTGTCATCGATGGATGGATTTTCAAATAACTTGGCATGAATGTGTACCACAGTAAGACGACGTGTCGCGCGCAAGACCCAGGTCCGTAGCTCAAAGGTCAAGGTCACACTTAGACGTTAAAGGATAGTGCATTGATGGGCGTGTCCGGTCCATATCTTTGTCATCGATGGATGGATTTTCAAATAACTTGGCATGAATGTGTACCACAGTAAGACGACGTGTCGCGCGCAAGACCCAGGTCCGTAGCTCAAAGGTCAAGGTCACACTTAGACATTAAAGGTCATTTTTCATGATAGTGCATTGATGGGCGTGTCCAGTCCATATCATTGTCATTCATGCATGGATTTTAAAATAACTACGCATGAATGTGTGAAACAGTAAGACGACGTGTCGCGCGCAAGACCCAGCTCCGTAGGTCAAAGGTCCTAAACTCTAACATCGGCCATAACTATTCATTCAAAGTGCCATCGGGGGCATGTGTCATCCTATGGAGACAGCTCTTGTTCATGTTGTTTTAGTTAGAATTTTGTAAAATTAACGTCAAAGTAACAACAAAGGTCACCCGGTTAATTTCTAGCTTTACTGTATATGGTGGAGGAAAACCCAAAGCATTACTTCAGAAACCTTTTGTAAAACCAGCAAGTGGAGTATTCCTTAATGAGAGAAAAATAAGGAGGAAGTGATTTGGAGTCGCCAAGTGAACCATTCAGTCATCAAGGCTCCAACAGGTTTTTACCTAGCCTGTGCACAAGATGAGCTGTTGAAATGTTAGTCCTGCATTGTCTTCCCTAAACATATTGGCTACCTGTCTAAGTGAATCTAGTTCAGAATGTTTGCACCAATCTAACTGAATTTATGTCACAATAGTTTTCCCAGTGTTACTGAGTCTCGGTCAGAATGTTTTCCTCAGTCTTATAGTACATTGATCAGAATGTTTGCTCCAGTCCTACTACAGATTGATCAGAATGTTTGTCCAAAACCTAATGAATATAGATCGGACTATTTGTCTCAGTCTTTCTCAGTCCTAGTCAGAATGTTTGCATCGGTCTTAGTGAAACTTGGACAGAATGTCCGTCCATATTTTTAATACTGAATCTTGATCAAAATGTTTACCTCAGTTTTGCTGAATATTGGTTAGAATGTTCACTGCAGTCTTGCTTAATCTTGGTCTGAATTTTTGCCCTAATCTGTACATGGAAATACATTGGTGTAATTGGTCATCTGGATACAAATTCCAAAATTATCAAAGCACAACCTTCGTTAAGGTGATTTTGATTGCCTCCCATGTAAGGAAGCAATATCCCATAAATGGCAGAGTCGAGGTTTCAACTGGAGCTACTATTGTATTTAACTCTTAGCCTGCTTAATTTCTAAAATGGACTGGTCTATTATTCAGTTTGGGAAATACCATGTATTATTCAAATGGGTGTTCACTGAAAATTTACTGACTGAATAGCAAACAGTGCAGACCATGATCAGCCTGCTGGTCTGCACTGGTCGCAAAGGGTACTGACTGAATAGTGAACAGTGCAGACCATGATCAGCTTGAACATCCGTCTTGGTCTGCACTGGCAGCAAAGGCAGAATCACTTGCTGCCAGAAGGCTAAAGGTTAACAGAATATTTATCAAAACCTTTTGAACTAATAATATATATATCTCTATTGTAGGAATTAAATGAATTGTTAGATGAAGACAAGTTGTGTGGTGTACCTCTGTTAGTCTATGCCAACAAGCAAGATTTAGATTTTGCTGCATCTGCAGCGGACATATCAGATTCCCTGGGTTTATCTTCTATATCAGATCGTGTTTGGCAAATACAGGCTTGTAGTGCACTTAAAGCTGAAGGAGTTAAAGTAAGTAGTAAAGGACTGTAAACTATATAGAGTCTGTTGATAGATCAAGACTTAACCCTTACCTTGCTAAATGTCTATACTGAACTTGTCCATCTTTCAATTTGGACTGTACCATTAACTGTTAAAAGGGGTGCTTACCAAAAAAGATACTGACTAAATAGCAAATATTGCAGATCTTTATCAGACTGCACAGATGTGCAAGCTGATCATGATCTACACTGGTAAATCAGTAATTTCTAGCATGATAAGGGTTAACACAGATTGATTTGATAGTCCTAAAGTGATGTTACAATAACTGCCCCAATTCTGTTTTATAATTAATTGAAAAAAAAAAACTGTGATTTTATAAAACCTTGGCTACTATTGTGTGCAGTGAAAAAGTTGTTGTACTTGATTTTAAAATGAAATCAAAACATGGATAATTCATGTAGTTTTGAACTTGTGAGTTACATTTGTGATTGTTGAAATTACCATTGCAGTCATGTGTTGTAATCAGTTTTAATGCGAGCGAGGTCAAAATTGGTCCCACCCTAAGATTTGCTTGTTTACATAAAAAATAAAAACTTCTTGTCTGAAGCCTCTAGCCCTTTGGCTTAAATATTTGGCATGTAGCTCTGTGTAGTGGTTCTTTACAAAGTTTGTTTAAGTCAAGCCTCTGCAGTGAAAAACTGGCTCTGCCCAGGGTTCCCTGTTTATATAAGAAGTTTTGAAATTTTCTTGTGTAAACCTCAATCACTGGAGCTTAGATGTAGCATAGGGGACCTCTACCAAGTTTGTTCAAATGACACCTCTGAGTGGTCACTTATAAAGGAAAAACTTTTTGAATATACTTGTCTGAAAATGCAAGATCTAGAGCTTAAATGTTTGGCATGTAGCATCTTCTAGTGGTCCTGTATCAACTTGGTTCAGATCCTGCCCTAGGAGTCAAAATTGGCCTCACCTATTGGGGTCACTTGTAATAAGAAAAACTTCAAGAATCTTCTTGACTAAAACATCAAGGTTTAGAAATTAGATATTTGGCAGGTAGTATTATGTAATGGTCATTTACAAAGTTTGAAATCATGTACCCACTTTTTTATGATGTAGAGACTTACACTAAGCCCTCTTTACACAAAGGCAACAATCTTGTTTATAGAGTGAAATTGTTGACTGAACACAGTTTGTCAGTCCTAATCCTGTCCATGATATACATTGTATCAATGCAATGGAAAAATAGAATATCTATGTTAAATGCTATGCAGGATAACACAGTCATGCATCTAACAGTCCTGAAATTGATTTCTTTGATTTTCTCGTATTTCTAGATATTTTCCCCATACTTACGGGTAGTAGAGATTGTTCTCTTTCTAGCAGTAGCCTTTTCAACATATTTTAT
The DNA here is from genome assembly GCF_021730395.1 of Mercenaria mercenaria. Taxonomy (NCBI): domain Eukaryota; kingdom Metazoa; phylum Mollusca; class Bivalvia; order Venerida; family Veneridae; genus Mercenaria; species Mercenaria mercenaria. The sequence goes on along the minus strand of NC_069375.1, from coordinate 16,738,255 downwards.
CTTAAGAAATTCTGCGGGTTTTGACTTTTTAAAAAAAATCGTTGGTTTGTTGACAGATTTCACCACAGAAAATGTCACACTTTCCCCAGGGTATTACCTGATTTGATCTTTACATAGTTTCTATTCAGGTTGCTAATCCTTGTAGTAATTATGCATGCTTTTTTCCTGCTTAGATGTAAAAAATGCATGGTTTGCATGAGGTACTAGGTCAGTAGTCAGCTAAGCCTACCATAAAGTCTTTGCAGATTTGTCTCTATTTTTTCCAAAGATTTTACCCGGGATCATTTTTTTTTCAGCTCAAATAACTTTTTTTTTTCAGAAAATGATATATAAATATTTTTTCAGTCTATGTACTTTAATGCAGTAAACTACACATATATCTAACATAGATAGTACCTAAAGTCAATGTCTTACTTAGAGGCCAAAGTTCAGAAACAAGAATGGCAACTTTGTCCAGAGCATTTCTTCTTCATGCATGGTGGGATTTTGATGTAACTTGGCACATTTGTTCACCATCATGAGACAGAGTGTCATGTGCAAGAACCTGGTCCCTACAGGGTTCGCACAGGCTTGAAAAGTACTTGAAAATGAAGGGCAGTCTTGAAAAGTCCTTGAAAACACAATTTGTCTTGAAAAGTGCTTGAAAATTGCCCAAAGACCTTGAAAAGTACTTGAATTTCTTATTTTGTCGTATGCTAGACAATTAAAATCTCCCCAAAAACCAAAAGTAAATCTTTTAGAATAAAATGGCAAGTTTCGAACAATGGGCAGAGCTACGAAAACGCTGTAATAAAAAAAGGTCGAATGTGTTCGGGACGAAAGCAAAGTTTGGGTACGAATGTTTCGTACTTTCTGTTTAGCGTTGTCTCCCCTGACTAAAATGGCATCAATTCGTCACGGAGCATGAATCGCAATTCTTATCGTAATGGGAAAGTGTGTGACAGTCTTACGGTACCCCCACCCCAAACAGTTACCATTCTGTTTGCATCATCGAGTGCTAGTATTTCAAACTAAGTATAAAAAAATAATGTACTTAAAGCAGAAATTATATGGACAATGCAAACCAGAAATATACCTTAAACAAGTCCAATGAAAACATTAATAAAATATTTCAAACCATGTTTCCAGACAGTAAAATAGCGAAAAAGTTTGCTCTTGGTGAAAGAAAAACTGCCTATATCTGTGTATTTGGCCACTTTAAAAGCTTACTGACTGAAAAGATCAGGGGACCATTTGTCGCTCTGATTGATGAAACTTGAAATAAAAAGATGCAAGAAAAACAGATGGATCTTCATATTAGGTTTTGGGATGCAGAATCACAGCAGGTAGTAACACGGTATTATGGTTGAATAAGTCCTTGAAAACTATAAGACTAGTGCTTGAAAAGTCCTTGAAAAGTCCTTGAATTTGACTTGGCCTTGTCTGTATGAACCCTGTCCCTAGGTCTAAAGTCAAGGTCTTACTTGGAGGCCAAAGTTCAGAAACAAGAATGGCAACTTTTGTCCAGAGCATTTCTTCTTCATGCATGGAGGGATTTTGATGTAACTTTGCACAGTTAAGCTCTCGATGGGCGTATTTTGGTATTTTGTGACTATGGCACCCTTGTTATTTATTTTGTTGCTGTTAACATTTCTATTTTTTGTTTACTTTTACAGGAAGGTATGCAATGGGCAATGAAACAGATAGACAGTAAAAGTAGCAAAGGCAAGAAGAAATGATAGAAGGACAATATTAACCTATGTTATATATACACAAATAGATACTACACCATGGTTACAAACTGGTCTAATGAATGTTGGATAAAAACATATCACTATTTGATATTGTAGTTTACTGTAGTCATGTTCATTGAAAAAGTGCATTGTCAGCATCTGATCAATGTGCTTGCATTTTTTTTTCTACTTGAAAAGTTGGGACTGCAAGACAAATCACAGAAGACAGTGGATTTTCTTTTTTTTTATCATTGTTAGTTGATCTCTGTATATGATGATTGATTAATGGTTGTATTTATAAATGTACATGATTGTGTAATTACAGTTTAAATCAAATCCTGTAGAGAAAATGAAATATTGCAAACGTGTGTCCCGTAAATGTAGAATTAGAGCAAACCAAAGATTTCAATTAAGTTATCATTTGACATTGGGTATACATATTTTGTTCATGCACATAAAATATATTGTTTCAAACATGGTCACAGGAAAACTTTATCCTGCCTTTTGAAAGTTTCTTCATTCTGGTAATTTTGAAGACTGGGCAAATATTGTTGATATTTATTTCAAGAATTTCTGAAGGTGTTAACAGTATTTGCATATTTTTAACGTGTTAAATGCTGTCTTTTTCCCTTCACAATTTTACATTAACATTCCATTTTTATAGGAAATTTTGTTGAAAATGCTTACCTCAGATTTGTATCAGTCTCTTTTTAATTAGATTGTAAGACTGTTGTTAAAATATAATATAGGAAATATTCTGGAATATCATTCTCTCTGATTTTTGGAAGTTTTATAAACTTTCGACTTCACATAAACTTTATATGTAAGGTATGTATTTCTCTGCAGTTCTTCACATATTTCACCTATCCAGCTACAGGCTTGTCATCACTGATTTATAAAACTAGCTGACTTTATTACTTTGAATGGTCAGACGAATGGGAATACTCTTTAAAGATACACTATGCCCTGCCTTTGCCAGAATAATTTATCTTTATTGAATTAAATATAGAAAATCCTAATGAGATATGTTTTATTTGGCCTGAGATATGTAAACAAAGTTCTTAGAGAAGCAATCACAAAGGTTTTCTAGCAACAGTCTGTTAAATCAACTTTCATATTACATTTTTGTGGCCTTATGTTTACTTTTTCATGTATGGTACTTTAAACCTAGCATACAGTGCTGTTTGACATACAAAGAAATATTTGTTCTATGTTAACATCGATAATAGCAAATAATTGTTCATATTTCCAAGTATGAAATTTTGGCAATATATCTTTAAGAAACAGAAATATTGTTTTGATACTGAAATATTCATTGTTTAAGATGGCATCCTATGTAAGCGAAATTTAAATACAGTATAACTCTTGATTCCGTCCTGCAGTTGTCATATCAGATTTATTGTCCTATATTTGGGTATAACATGTAGAAATGTGCCAAAGTGTGGTTTGAAACAGACATGTACCGCTACTCTGTCATTTACTAGATACTATGAAATCATTTCATTTTGTTGGTACAAACATTCATTGTTTAAGTCAGAATGGCTATTTCATAGGGATAATAGTTTGGGGATTTCAGAATTGGATTATAAAATGATTGGAAAATTTTATTGTGATTTTATTCAGTGGATATACTCAATCATGAAGTCAATGAAAATTACTTGTGCACGAACATTAATGATTTCATGGTATCTGAATCTTAGAGCCTGTTTTTACCCACTTTTCTCTTTTTGTTGCAATTTTGATAATTCTGCAGTAGGTATATAGAGACAAGTTAAGGATATTTTTTATGTTTATTGTACTTAATATGCTTATTTCTATCATCCGTCCATGTTGTAATGTATATGTATCACATTTTGATCTGTATTCATCTATTGACAACATTATTAATGACATTTTTATTATTTGAATTGTGTGTATTTTAATCACTTTATTTCTACTCAGAATATTGAATTGTTTGTGCAGTCATCAGTGTAAAAAAGTCACCATCAGTTGTATTTTGCATTTAGTAATTTCTTTCCAAACAGATATTGTCAACTTGTTGCTTTGGATTCTAGCACTGTTTCTAGATATACAGTAAAACAGCAACTGCTCAGTCGACAGGAGGTCCTTGAGTTATTTATGGATTTGAGTGATCAGAACAGAGAAAATTTAAGAAAAACATGATTTGTTTGAGTAAGCATTGGTTCTTGAGCAGTTGATGCTCTAGTAAGCCGTGTTTCACTGTATTGACTGACTTTTTCTCGTAAACAAACTTCTAATTTGCAGGATGCAGTTGTGAATATTTTCATTTTTGTAGAGATTAATACAAAATGTACGCCTGATTTTAAAAGATAAAGAAGTTGGTATCAAATTCTTGAGAATGTTGGCTTGTTCATGATTTCAAAACTGTTGTATTTGATTCATTGTTTTTGTACTTTACTGTATAATTTAAAGAATTTTATTATTAATTATGATTAAAGCCTCTTTTGAAAAATGTATGTCTAACAGAATATTGAGACGACTTCAACTTTTGTGGATTTAGTTCTCTATTACCATAATTATATCCCGTTACATGATAAGTGGTAATTAAAACATGCACCAAGATAAAATCAGTATGTTTTGATAAAATCATCCAAAAAAATGTGAACAATTCTTTTCAAGTACTTTTTAAAGTGGTCATCATAATATATTGTGTATACTATTCTCTTGGTGACAAGTCTCAATTCTCTGAAGACAAATACTGTTTAACACCATAAGTGCTCTTTTGTCCTGTTGTATGTTCAACATTTACTTATGAAATCCTGTTTTCTTTTAATTACATGTATAGACAGAATTAGTTTTAATGACTTTATAACTGAAAAAGATTAGTTGCTCATTAAGGTGATGACAAGGAATGCCAATAGATACATACTAATAGGTACACTTAGTACCTCCGACATGGTTAATAATGATGTGCTACCTTTTCTTTGAAATCTGAACCGGCATTTGTGGATTTAGTTCTCTATTACCATAATTATATCCCGTTACATGATAAGTAAAACTAAAACTAAAGTATGGTATCTAATCCAATTCTGTACCTACTTTTCTCCTCAAATCAGAAATAAACATTTCAGCCTACAATATTTTCCTGTATTGGATGTGGGACAACAAAGTTCCCATTTTAACTGAAAGACAAGTTGAAGCTGCTAATGGATAAATGTATATGTATGTTATTCAGTATTGATAAAGGCTAGACGCAGTGTTCTTATCTGCATACTTTTACATTAGTTGTTTCAGTCACGGAATTATGCCTATTTGCATTTTTCATTTACAGAAAAGGATTATTTTTCTGTTCAATAAAATATATATTTATACTATGCCAATCAAGAAAAAAACATTCTTGGTATGATTTACAGATGGGTACTTGTCCAATTTTATCACCATATTGTACAATAACAGAAGAGCATTAAATAAATTAATAATGTTGGGTAGACTATGTACATCATCCGCTTTAGATACGAGACAGATATTTTGTCACTGTGTTTAATTGCAGTTGTCTGTTTTACTTACATTGGCAGTATACCATGTATGGATCTTCACCTATATTTTCAGTAGGTCACCAGGTCAGATAAAGATGAGCACTTGTACTAATTTCATTGTAATATTTAGTATGATGTAAGTTAATGTGAAATTCAACATTAAAGTCTTTGAAAATCATTTCATTGTTTGTTTGATTGCTGGAGAGAGGTTGAGTAGTGGGTCTGAAACCACACTTAGGGAGTAGAATTCTTCCATCTAAGCACGGGAGTTAGTACCAAAGTGCCTGCCCATACCTGAAACAAAGCCTAGAGGAGCATCTTGGTCCTCCTGCACCATCAAAAGCTGAAATAAAATGCCAGATAACCTTGTGCGAGTGTGGTAAAAAATTCCTGAAACGATATTCAGCAGTGTTCAATTCTTGGGCTAATGTTCAATAGTAATTGCATTTTTATATGGACCAAAACTTGGCAGCAATAAGAATTCCTGGATCTATATTCAAGCAGCAATGAACAGAAATGAAACTAGCTTAGTTTGAATGTGTCTGCTCAATAACAAGAGCATTTTTTAGTTTGAAGTTTAACTTCTGTTGAAGAGGTGTCGTGTTAAAATATAGGTAAAATTTTGTAATCCGATTAGATTATCTAAATCGGCCTGTTTGAACCAGTATCTCCCAAGTTGCGTGCCCTTAAAATAAGTCAAAATTGCCATCAATGACATTGTCCTGATATTTGCTAAAATATTCTGCCTTTAATATTTACCATGTTCATGATGTAGGTGTGTCACTATAATGATCTTACATGCCTGTCTGTCAATACAGTTTTCCAGTCTTAGGGACAGTAGGGAATGGAAAATGGAGCACTATTGAGATTTTTAGCTCGACTATTCATAGAATAGTAGAGCTATTGGACTCGCCCGTACGTCGGCGTCCACGTCCCCATTTGGTTAAGGTTTTGTATGTAAGCTGGTATCTCAGTAACCACTTGTGGGAATGGATTGAAACTTCATACATTTATTCACTGTGATAAACTGACTTACATTGCACAGGTTCCATAACTCTATTTTGCTTTTTTACAAAATTACTAGTATGCCCCTTTTTCGACTTGGCAGGTTTTGGTTAAGGTTTTGTATTTAAGCTGGTATCTCAGTACTCACTAATAGGAATGGATTGAAACTTCACACACTTATTCACTGTGATAAACTGACTTACATAGCACAGGTTCCATAACTTGCTTTTTCACAAAATTATGGATTGAAACTTCACACACTGAAATGTTCATTGTCATGATCTGAAATGCACTAAACAGGTTCCATAACTCTACTTTGTTTTTGTTTTTCAAAATTATGCCCCTTTTTTCGACTAACAGTTTTTGGTTAAGTTTTTGTATGTATGCTGATATCTCAGAATCTACTAATGGGAATGGACTGAAACTTCACACACTTGTTCACCATCATGATATGACCTGCAGTGCAAAGGTTCAATTACACTACTTTGCATTTTACAAAATTATGCCCCTTTTTGCAACTTTCGTATTCATTCAATTGACAAGGCTGTTGAATAGTCGAGTGTTGCTGTCCTCCGACAGCTCTTGTTTTATCTACTATTCGGAGGTTTTGCAGAACTCCTGTTTACTGTGGCAGACATGTTTGATAATTTTTCTTGCTTTCCGTTTGTCTCATTGCAAAGTTTTCAAAAACAAAATATAACTCGTGTGTGCTACTTATGATGTCATTATAAAACATAACTTTGCAGTGCATAGCCTTGCTTTTTTTCCCTATGGAAAAGATAAGGTGATCTTCTACCTGGAAACCATGTCTTTCCCACTAAGAAGGCAAGAATATAAAATGTCTGAATTTATGCAGTGATGATATCAAAATAGTTTTGCTTCAATAACTACCTGTAGAGTTACCTTTCCTTGAACTAAACCCTAACACCTACACAATGTGTATTGCTATAAATATAGGTCAAGCTCAATAACCAGCCAGTTGGGATTACAGTTTGTGCCAAATAATATTTAATTAAAGTTCACAAACGGATTTTCCAATAGACTTCAATACATTGCTAATAGTTGTTTCTAACCTATTTCTGCGAATATACTATTAATACACATTCTAACACAACTTGATTCATTTTCCTATTAAACAAAGAAGGCTGAAAACAGTGAATTATTATACAATTCACTGTTCTGACATCACAAATTATTACGTCATAGCGTCAAATGGCATAGCAGCGCGTTGAAAAAGAAACCAACAAAAACGGGCAATTATTTGACGGATGTCGTCAAGGATGTACTTAAAAATCCTTGGAAACGTGTTAGAATCAAAATAATATATCTCCTTTAGTGTTTTGGTCTTGAATAAAATCATTGTTTGTTGTTCAGATGCGTATTACTATATCATTCGGGCTGCGTGCTTGAGATATAACTCCTTCCCATTGAACTCCAAACAATGATTTCATTCAATGACTATTAATCTCTGGATGAGATTTATAATTTCTTAAATAAAAAGTGCTACAAAATAATACAAATTTGAAATTTATACACCTTTGAATTAAAATGTTATAAGCTTGCAAACTTAGATTATAAAAACTATCATAAACTTTTCTTTTAGTATACCATTGATGTGAATGGAATGTCAAAAATTTCAAAACTGGTTTCTTCTAAAAAATACAGCATTTAAAGTTTAGCAGTATATCACAAAACAACAGATTTTTTTAGTAAATGAACAGCATATTGACACACAACTTATCTGTCCAATACATGTTTTACTGTTCTGTCCCACAGAGTTGGATACTTAAGATATTCTAAATGAGTTGTCCCCCTTTAAATAAGAATGCCATTTGTAAGGAAATAAATGTAAACAATTGTCAAAAATGATGTTTTACCTAGTTATGTAAAGTTTAAACACTCACACGATGTTGCAAATGCATCAAAACAAAGACATGTAACAGCTTTTAAAAAATGGTGAATTTTTAAAGGCGCTGAACTGTCCAGAAGTGTGGCCCCTTCATGCAGTCCCTTTCCGGAATTAAATATATATATGAGTAAATTGACAATGGTTTTGTAGAATAATACAAATGTTTTATACGCTGTTAAATTTTCATGTAAAACAATGCTTTCTTTCTATGATTTGATGGCGTTCGAACTTTTTTCTCTGAAACATGGACCTATACCTTAAGTTAAGCAAAAATATTGACAGTCAATATAAACTTTTAAGATTTAATTTCATGTTTCTTTATGAATGAATGAGTGAATAAAAATAAAAATTGCAGCAGTGTTACCAAAATTATGGGAAATGCATAGATCATGTTAACTTCAATTTGGCATATAACAGTTGTACATTTATTTCAAAAGTAACATATCTTGAAAAATGTCCACTCTATAACATTGCATAACTAGTCATGATGCAGGCTAGTATTTCTCGATTTTTGGCCTTTTATTAAGTCACAATAATATTGTGAAAACTGAACATGTTAAAAACAGCGATTTTTGAACTTAGCAAACGGATACTGTAACAGCTTTTTCCCTAAAATTTAGGTAGAACTCAATAATTGGGGAAGTTCAGACCAGTATTTCCAGAACTGCGGCCCTCAAATTAGTCAAAACTGTTAAAACTGAAAGTCTGCTGAATACCTGGCATTTTTAGCTTGTCTGATTTTTGGGAAAAACATTAGTTATTGTCATCACTTGATCGGCATCAGCATTGCCTGGTTAAGTTTTGTGTTTAGGCCAGCTTTTCTACTTAACTATCAAAGCTACTGCTCTAAAACTTGCAACACTTGTTCACCATCAATAGCTGACTGTGTACATCCAAAAACATAACTCCATCCTGCTTTTTGCAAGAATTATGGCCCCTTTTGCATTTACAAAATGTCAGATTTCTTGGTTAAGTTTTACATTTAAGTAAACTTTTCTCCTCAACAGTCAAAGCTATTGCTTTAGAACTTGGTGCAGTTATTCACCATTAAAAGCTGACTCTGTAACTCTACATTGCTTTTTGCAAGAATTATGGCCCCTTTTGGACTTAGAAAATCAGATTTCTTGGTTAAGTTTTGTGTTTCGGTCAGCTCTTCTCCTAAACTATCAAAGCTGTTGCATTAAAACCTGCACCTGTTCACCATCAAAAGCCGACTCTGTACATCAAGAAACATAACTCTATCCTGCTTTTTGCAAGAATTATGACCCTTTTTGGACGTAGAAAATATTATAGAGAGACAAAAAAATCAGATGAGTGTCTGCACCCATAAGGCAGTGCTCTTGTTGTTTTAATCTCCACCATACTTAAACACTAGTCATGTTGGTTAATATCATAGGGAGTTTGCTAACCAGACTAGTCACACTAGGGTATACAGTTACAGCCCTTAATTTAACCAAAATTTCCAAAATCAGAGTCTGCTTACTATAACTTTTTTCTGAATATTACTTACTAGTTTGTTTGTTTGTTTGTTTACACCATTTTTCAACAGCATGTAACGGCAGGCAGTTAACCTAACCAGTGTTCCTGGATTCTGTACCAGTACAAACCTGTTCTCTGCAAGTAACTGCCAACTTCCCCACATGAATCAGAGGTGGAGGACTAATGATATCAGATGCAATGTCGTTTATCATATAGTCATGGAGAACATATGCCCCGCCCAAGGATCGAACTCGTGACCCCGAGATCCATAGACCAACGCTATTACCTATTGAGCTAAGCGAGTGGGCTAGTAACTAACTAGTGTAGTATTATGGTCCATTTAGTATAAACATAGTTACCTATTATTACTTCCTTTCCTCTTAGTTTGCAAAGAAATATAGTTCAATTTCTTGTAAAATAAGCTTTCATGTACCGTACTGCAGCATCTTAATTACATACATGTCAGTAAGAATTCCCTCCCTTTAATTTAGAACAGTTCTTGATATGAAAATAAATTTTCATCTATATTTCTTGATGGGCATAATATATTGTGATAAAATGGCACTTTTTGTGGGTGTAGGGGAGGGAGGGGATTATACTATTTTTGTACTTGCAAAGCTGGAATATTACATGGCAAACACATTTCTTACTAAAGCTAGCTCTGTTTATGATTAATGTAGAAATAACAACAAAAGTTTTTTTCAGCTTGTTTACTTAAAAAAATACATAGTATTTACACAATTTTGCAAGAGATATTCATATATACAAAAAATTAACTGCATTGTACACAACAAAAGTGTTGGAAAACAATAAATACAATAGAACTGAAACAAAACAACATAAATACATGTATAAATTATATAAAATAACAATAAAATGGATTTAATTGTTAGATATATATAATTCAGATATATAAAGATGCTATCATTTCCCCCCATCAACTGTGGAAGTTAACTCCAATCTGGCAAACAAGACAGCCAAGCTGGCCCTAGGTCTCTCACCTGAACAACACACCATAACAGTGTAAAAATGTTTTACCTAGTGATTTCATGGAGACAAATATTCTGACCAATTTTCATCAAGATTGGACCAAAAATGTGGCCTCTTCAAAAACACAAGCATTTTCTTTGATTTGACCTAGCAAACTTATTTTTTAACCCACAAGACCCAGATTCAAACTTGTCCAAGATTTCATGAAAACAAACATTCTGACAAAGTTTCGGGAAGATTGGAGCAATAAAGTGGCCTCTAGAGTGTATACAAGCTTTTCCTTTGATTTGACCTAGTGACCTAGTTTTTGACCCCACATGACCCAGATCTGAAATCATCCAAGACTTTATGATGGCAAACATTCTGACCAAGAATCAAAAATGTGCCCCCTAGAGTGTAAACAAGCTTATTCTTTGATTTCAAATCATAGCATAAATGAAACCTCTATATGGCTGAAAGGGCCAATATAGAATTTTTTCCCTCTTTTAGGGGCAGTAACTCTAGAACCCATGATGGAATCTAGCCAGTTTTAGAAAGAAACCAAGATATTGTGACTTGAATTGTAAGAATAGTTAAAATCCAGTTTAAAATGTCACTTCTATTGTATTCACAAGGCAAAAATAACAAATTTTGGCTCTTTCAGGGGTCTATCAGGGGCGGTAACTCTGGAACTTATGACTGGATCTGCCGGTATCATCATGGAATCCAAGATCTATTGTTGTTAAAGATATTTTGCAAGTCTGTATCAAATCTAACAATAAATGAAGTCTCTATACAACTGCATAAGCCAAAATAGCAATTGTTGGCCCTGTAAGGGGTCATAACTCTAGAACCCATGATGGGATCTGGCAAGTTTTCAAAAGGAACCAAGATATAATGCCAATACAAGTTGTGTGTAAGTTTAATTAAAGTCAATTGCAAAATGTGGTCTCTGTCGTGTTCACAAGTCAAAAATAGCAAATTTTGGCCCTTTAAGGGGCCATAACTCTAGGACCCATGATGGGATCTGGCCATTTTTCAAAAAGAACCAAGATATTATGCCAATACAAGTTGTGTGCCAGTTTTATTAAAATCAATTTCAAAATGTGGTCTCTATCATGTTCACAAGTCAAAAACAGCAAATTTTGGCCCTTTAAGGGGCCATTTCTCTGGAACCCATGATGGGATCTGGCCAGTTTTCGAAAGGAACCGAGATATTATGCCAATACAAGTAGTGTGCAAGTTTTATTAAAATTGATTGCAAAATGTGGTCTCTATCGTGTTCACAAGAAATTGTGGAGGGATGACGGACGGCAGACGAAGGGCGATCACAACAGCTAACAAAAAAAGTTAACAAATGATTCAAAACTTTCCTTCTCTGAATACTTTGGGTCAGAATGGGAACCCCAACATGGTCAGGATTCTAGAGCTACTACCATTGTGACTTTAATTATTTAAATGTATAATATATTGAGTCTAGCAAGAATGAATACATCTATTGGAAAATATTATGAAATAATCAATTAACAATACATTGTTTAAAGCAGATTGTGGGATAAGATATTAACTTGATCTTGGTTTTCAAGCTATGCTACACAGCAGCAATTTATATCGTTTGTATTTAGTACTTCACCACTTGCTCTACACTTCTTGTGTGACAGTTTACACTCCTCTGGCATGGTAACATTGAATGTCATCTTAAGGACATGTTAAGGAATGAAATCAAATTACTTATTCCTTAAATACAAGTAAAATGAAGATACAAGGCTATCTGGTGTTTGAAAATTTCCAAACTAATCACAGCTTTTGTAAGTTTAACTGTAAAACTTTTTTTTTCTATATCACCTTGACCCTAAGTTCTAGGTTGCTGAGGCTGTGCTGCACCCGACTGTCCTTGCCCTTGTTCCTGGACACCACTTATCGAAGAGGCTGATATGGGTGGTTGCTCCACAAGGAAAGGTCGTGGAGCGCTTCCTCCACCAGCTGAACTTGGCAACTGACCGAAATCTGCTCCTCCAAAGGTTTGCCTTCCACCAAAAGACTGTCCTGCACCAAAAGACTGCCTTCTACCAAACGACTGACCACCTAATGAACGACCACCCATAGACTGACTACCAAATGATTGACTGTCGAACGATTGACCCCCAAATGAAGACTGGGGCTGTCTCAAATCAACCTGACCTTGATCAAAACTAGCTTGACCTCCACGACCTCTCTGTCCTGATTGGAAGCTCTGTCCTGATGGAAACTGACCTCCAAAACCTTGCTGACCTTGTCCTCGTACAGACCCACCTAAACCAAACCTTTGTTCATCCATTGTACCAAATGACCTTTGACCCTGACCAAATCCTTGCTGTCCAGGCAATGAAGCAAATGTGTTTGGTTGACCTCCTAAGCTTTGTTCTGGACTAAGGCCAGCAGGGAACAAGTCTGGCTGAGAAAGTTGATCTCCAAATGATGGCATAGGTGGAAAATCAGGGAATCCCATCTGACCTTGACCCATAACATCTTGTCCTGGCATCTGCATAGTCTGTCCTGGAAATCTTTGTGGAAGCTGTGTTCTGCCTTGATCCCATGATAAGCGTGAAGAAGGTCCAAATCTATTTCCTTCTCTTCCAGTGCCACGTATACCTCCTCCTTGCCTTACTCCAGTTTGTGACTGACCAATCCCAGAGTTCATTTCAAACCCTGGTGACAGACTACCTCTTAACTGGCGAAGTCCTCGCGTTACAGGCTGCCTTCTGGGAGATCCTGGGGAACGGGAACCAATACTGGTGAGACCACGGGAACCAGCACCACAAATTCTTTGCTGAGCTTGTGATCCAGGTGCATACAGAGCTAAATAAAACAAAAATAAATGTCAGTCCTGGTTTGTTTAAACAGAAAATAAAATATTGACATCCAAGAAATATATGTCATAACTGTAAATTATAACCCTTAATGACCCAAGCATATTCAGAAACTACAGTAAAAGAGTGCCAACTTGAAAATAAAGTAACTGAACCAAAAATGACATTTGAGCTGCCCCACGAGAAAACCAACATAGTGCATCCGCACAGTCCGGTCTGGATCCATGCTGGTCACAAATGCACTATGTTGGTTTTCTCGTGGCACAGCTCATTTCATTTATAATTCAAGGCATCAGTTGCTTATGACCAATATTTTTAGCAAAAAATTTGCCTCTTCAAACCTTTTAGAATTGCGTATCATGTGATTTTTGATACAACAACTAAACAGTAAGTAACTTGTAAGTAGCAGATACAACCTTTCATTAAAGACAACTGTAAAAGGGCATATATACAGATTCTTAAGTAACTTCAGCTTGATAAACATTCAACAACAGGACAGGTATTGTCAGTATTTAAAAGCTTTAGCAATGAGGTTTCAATATGGATAGGATCAGTTTCATTGAGAAATCTTTAAAACAAAATACACAGATTTTTTTCCATTTTCTTCGAAGTACTCTTTTTCTCATATACCTTTCTTTTCTTGGACAACAGCATGTAGCTGGCTGTACAAAAATAACAGACCTGGTAATTTTGTCTGTACTTCTGAGTGACAATAATTGAAACACAATTGGTTTCCTGATGAATAAATGAAATTAACAGCTTAATTGTGTCAATAAAAGAGTCTGACGTCAACTTTGTTGTTATTCTCAAGGTATTTAATTAATTAACAGTACAATGTCCACATCTTTAAAAATAAAAGTCACACACATTACCCTATAAAACTGTAAAGCCTGCAAGGTATGAAATGGTGAAACTTCAATTTCAAGGGACCAAGAACAGTCTGCAATCTATTGGAACAGACCTTGTTTGAAGGTATTTATAATTAGAAACTACTTTAATGCTAACCCAAGGTTGTCATAATTAATTAAGAATAAGACCTGCTTCTTGCATATTGCAACTGAAAAATTGCAACATACAAAAAGAAATACCAGTACTGCACACCTTATACATTGCTAAATTTGAAAATTGTTTCATTTGTAAACTAAAGTGCCAGAATGTCACAATATACGCCCGTCACAGCAAATTTCTTTACACTAGTACTTGTATTTGCAAAGGGAATTTTAATTTTGTGGTAGTAATTATTGTAATTCTTTTGTTTTTCTAAATCCACATAAAAACTCCTTACCAGGTAGAGATACCTTAAAATACACCTTAAATTTGAAAGTAGCATCTATGTTGTACCACAGAAAAGTGGTCTTGGTTTTTCCCTACGGTCAATTATAAAAAAGTTACAATATAAGTTATTTATAGTAACAACTAAGGGAAGTTAATCTTAAAAAAATAAAAAAAAAAATAAAAAAATCCCCCCAAAATTTTTTTTAAGTCCACACAAAAATCCTTACAAGGTAGAGATAGGTCAAAATACACTTCAGAATTGGATGTAACATGCATGTTGTACTACAGAAAAGTGGTCTCGATTTTTCCCTACGACTAGTAATGAAAAAGTTACAATACAAGCTATTTATAGTAACAACAAAGGGAAGTAATTCTAAAGAAGGGACCTGCGCATGACACTTCGTCTCATGATGGTGTACAATTGTGCCAAGTTACATCAAAATCCCTCCATGCATGAAGAAGAAATGCTTCGGACAAAGTTATTCTTGTATCTGACCTTTGGCCTCTAAGTGTGACCTTGACCTTAGACCTAGGGACCTGGTTCTTGCGCAAGACACTCCATCTCGTGGTGGCAAACTTTTGTGCCAAGTTATATCAAAATCCCTCCATGCATGAAGAAGAAATGCTCCGGACAAAGTTTTCATTCTTGTATCCTTTGACCTCTAAGTGTGACCTTGACCTTAGACCTAGGGACCTGGTTCTTGCGCACGACACTCCATCTCATGATAGTGAACAATTGTGCCAAGTTAAAACAAAATCCCTCCATGCATGAAGAAGATATGCTCCGGACAAAGTCATTCTTGAATTTGACCTTTGACCTCTAAGTGTGACCTTGACCTTAGACCTAGGGATCTGGTTCTTGTGCATGACACTCCGTCTCATGACGGTGAACAACTGTGCCAAGTTTCATCAAACTCCCTCCATGCATGAAGAAGATATGCTCCGGACAGTTTTTCTTGAATTTGACCTTTGACCTCAGTGTGACCTTGACCTTAGACCTAGGGACCTGGTTCTTGCGCATGACACTCCGTCTCATGATGGTGAACAACTGTGCCAAGTTTCATCAAAATCCCTCCAAGCATGAAGAAGATATGCTCCGGACAAAGTCTGGTGACGCCGCCCGCCCGCCAGGGGCATTCCCATAATACGTCCCGTTTTTCAAACGGGCGTATAAAAAAGTTGGATATTAACCAAGATTCAGCTGGCCACTGGTCTGCTAAATCTTCATCTGGTCTAAGTTGACTATATTCATCAACTCCTTTCAAGGTGCTGGAAACTCAGCTAGATTTTCTGATGAAGACCCAAGTCTCAGATTAAAGGGGCATGACACCAGATTTGCATCAAACTTTCAAGTTAAAAAATTACTTTAAAGTAAGTGATTGTAAACAAAAGAGGAAATATAATCAAGAGAGTTCTATTCCATCTAGTGTGTCAGTCACACAGTAAAAATGAGATGTTCAATATAACAAATTCAGCTGCAGTTTATGTTACCCATAAAAGATTAACATAAAATTTTTTTGAAATATAAAATTTGTTGCTTCCTGTTTTAAAATTTTGATTTTGAATGTATGTTTTGAGGCATGTCCTTTTAAATATTGAATGGTCAATTTAGTCTTCAGAAAGTCATGCACAAATAAACTTCAACATTTCACAGACTGGTTGCTGTAAAATCTGCAGAATGAAATTTACAGACTGGTGTACTTACGTCTGCTGTCGAGGCTTCTTGCACAAGCAGCTACAGGTCTGGAAGCATCAAACCTCTGGTAGGCTCGGCACACATGCCCGGGGCAACACGGTGGGGCTCGCTATATGAACAAACAAAAGCTATATTTATAGTCTGCTTATTTCAATCCTTAAAACATTTTGTAAAATTACTTTAATTAAATTATAACAGTACAGTTGGCTAGTCAATGAATCAAACAATTTTGTGATGGTGGCCTATCGTGAAACTACAGCATAACTGTCTTAATCAGTTTATGCATAACTTTCAAAAATAGCTTCTTTTTTTTTTTTTCAAAATGATAAATATTAGTTTCAAGTAGTTTTATCATGCAGTTATTAATCTTCCAGCATATTTTCCTGAATTTAAGTGATTTGCTACAATAAAAAGCCAACATTAAACAAAAGTATGCCATCTATGACTTTTGAAACAACATCTATGGATGAACTTGCCAGATTTATTAAATATCCGTGACATACACAGTTGAGAAAAACTCAACCATATCATTTTAACAGTAACATTTACTGTGAAATCATTTAAATTCACTGGCATGAAATTTTGCGCAAACTTGAAACAGGACTGTCTCGCGCTGGCTTTAATTCGCGCATTTTCAATTTATAAATGAAAAAAATAATTTTTTTAAAAAAAATAGCGCGGTCTTGAATTCGCGCATCGGTCCTAGCGCAAAATACGCGAAAATTGGTCCTACGCGAATAAAAATGATTTCACAGTATGTAAATGAAGCAAAGGGGTATTTTCGAAAGTTTGCATTGTTCAGGTTTTCATAATATATGAAAATGAATACATAAACAATCATCCAAGCAATGACCTATAAGCTGACCAGTGAATTTTACCACAAAGCTGTTTTTTCAATTACAGGAAGAAAACTGAACTGTTCCAACATTTACCAGTTTTGTACTGTGACACAGTACTCATTCAAAATCATTTTCACTATATTTGATAAAGATACCCATACTTATGCACTATCTGGACAATATGGTTTAACTGATCTATTTAGAGTTCTTTTTGAAAAGTTTATTCATGACAGTGCCCTGTTAACAAGACCTGAATTTATTTTTCAAAATATATGAGGCAATCATTACCAAATGTCACAATTCTGTCAAAAAAATTGCATTGCATAATCTTCCTGCTTTTCTATGCATAATTCATTTTCTTAACCCTTACCCTGCTAAATTTCTATAATGAACTTTCCATCTTTCAATTTGGACAGTATAATTAACTGTTAAAAGGGGTGTTTATCAAAAAGATACTGACTGAATGGCAAACAGTACAGATCGTAGTCGCAAAGGCAGAATCAGTCGTGTCCAGCATGATAAATGTTGTCTTCCTATGATGCAAAATTATGTCCAAAAATTTACCAAGTTACTGTAATGAAATTAAAGTAATTCAGTGAATTTACAGCAGATTTTTTGAAAAAGATCCATAAAATTTAGATATAGCTGTCCTTAACATCATACAATTAACATACCCAGGTCAACAACATTTATGGCTGTATGAATGCTGGTAAACTACAGAATTTGCAACAGTGCTTAGAAAAATACTGGAAATACATGTTAATTCTATCGGAAGAATTGCTAAGTGAACCTGAAGAAGAGAATGTACATACCCTACAGACTGATCGTCTCACCCTGGGCTGGTTCTGAAGGTGGAAACACTCACACAAACCCACCAACACAACCTGTGTAAAATAACACATAATTGATATAAATGGACATGAAATCTTCCTATACCTAAATGACATTCAGATATATTTATCTAACAGAAAAATTTCTAAAGAAATTCATAGCATAATTTTTATTTTCAAAAAAAAAAAAAAAAGCACTAATATTTTAATTTTCAGTTTTCATGTTATTTTATTTCTTGAATTTCAGTGGTAAAACTAAAAGGATTGTTATATTATCAAACTAAACATTTTTTTTCCCAAAGCATTATGTTTGTTAATGAAAAGAATACATTTTTTGATAAAATGAAGTACATACCATTAAGACTGAAAATGATATCCACATGTTTCAAAGTTCTTTTTCCTCTAAATTGACTTTTCTATGTTAGTTTTTATTCCTTCAAACTTCTTACATCCGTAATACAAGGTAAAAATCAATTACAACAGTTGTACATATACTGCACTTCTTGTGTGCGAAATTTAACTGCTTACACTCTGTATTTCATTAACCTATTAACTTACTACCCCAGGCCTGTGTTAGGGAGTTTCTCTAATATGTCATAGTGTTGTCTCATTTTGAAATTTTCAAAATGTTAACCAATCAGATTGCAGTACTCATCAATTCCCATCATGAAATGGTTTACATGTCCTTATTAGTGTTTGTCTAGAAATTTGTCCCCTGTCAATCATGTCCTTGACAAATACTATAATTTGCCCAGGGTGTTGTTTGAATCAATACACCATGACTGCTCCCATCCCAAATAAATTCACACTGCATCACCAGTGAGAAATGGAGTTTCAAATCATACGACCAATCAAAACTTACTTCCTTTTTAATAGTTTAGATACAGGAAACATAGATCCAGTCTTCTTTAATAAAAAAAAAAAGCTTTGGAGTAGAAAAAAAACAGCCCAAAATGATTTAGTCAATTTGAAACAAAGATGTTCATATATATATTTTGATTTCTTTTTTGATTATCCTGTACTTAGATAACAATTCCCAGCAACTCTCACTGTATTTTTGACACATTTCACAGTTTTGATATTTATTTCATCTAAATCTATGTCCCTGTAAGAATATGGTAGATGAAAAACTGTGCAAATAAGACAATACAAAAAGAATATTATACCAAATTTATTATGCACCTTTTTCATGACAAACACCTTCAGAGGTACTTAACATACAAAGGCAGTCACTCAAGGTGCCAAATTCATCCTCTACCAGCAGATACTGAGTGATCTGACCAGAGGGACATAGCAAGAGAAAGCCAAGATCAGACTGCGAAAGGTCTGTTAGATACAGGTTTGTCCGTCTAACTTAACGGAACTCTTTGTGAACAGACACGTTTTTTTACGTCCTGGTGTATAGCAGCAATACATGCAATACATTCTTTCCTGGGAAGAATCAGTACTAGCCCCTTAGAAAATCTGTCTCTATCTGCTAAATATTTCTTTGAAGAACTCCATGGCAGAGTAGTTAAGGTTACTGACTCTAAATCACTTCCCCCTCTAAATTGAAGGTTCAAAACCTCACATGGGGTGTAGAAATCTTCATGTTAGAAAGCCATCCAACTGACATAAGAAGTGTCTGTGGTTCTAAACAGGGGCACGCTCATGTAAGAGACAATGCTGCAAGTTGCACATTGGGTCTTTCTCCATAATCAAAAGCTGGAAAAGTTGTCAATAGACCTAATTATTGTTGGTATGACTGTCAACCTAATAAATACAAATGAATACTGCTTTGTTAAATGTGTCATTTTCAAACGGTTGTGCTGCATAACTGGTTCACTGGTAAGAAAGACAGTGGAAGGAAAGTGGTAATTATGTTACAGACTGAGCACGTTTTATCAAATTACTGAAGGGTGAATACTTAAGCTAGCTACTAGCTTGATATAGATTTATAAATAAATGACTTGCAACAATCAATAAAAATGGACATCTTAGATTAAAAAGCAGAACATTCTGCTGTTTCAAAAAGAGAAACTTTCAGGATTATGTGTCATTTTCAAACGGTTGTGCTGCATAACTGGTTCACTGGTAAGAAAGACAGTGGAAGGAAAGTGGTAATTATGTTACAGACTGAGCACGTTTTATCAAATTACTGAAGGGTGAATACTAGCTAGCTACCAGCTTGATATAGATTTATAAATAAATGACTTGCAACAATCAATAACAAGAGAACCGCCTTGCGGGTGCTGACGCTCATCTGATTTTTTTTGTGTAATAGAAATATTGTCCTACCCATGATTTTCTAAGTCTAAAAAGGGCCATCATTCTTGCAAAAAGCAGGTTAGAGTTATGTTTCTTGATGTTCAGTGTCCACTTATGATGGTGAAAAACTGTTGCAAGTTTTAAAGCAATAGCTTTGATAGTTTATGAGAAAAGTTGACTTAAACATAATACTCAACCAAGAAAATTATTTTCTAAGTCCAAAAAGGGCAATAATTATTGCAAAAAACAGGATGGAGTTATGTTGCTTGCTGTACTGGGTCAGCTTATGATGGTCAACAAGTGTTGCAAGTTTCAAAGCAATAGCTTTGATAGTTTAAGAGAAAAAGTTGACCTAAACAAAAAACTTAACCAAGAAATCTGATATTTTCTAAGTCCAAAAGGGGCCATAAATCTTGCAAAAAGCAGGATGGAGTTATGTTTCTTGCTGTACAGGGTCAACTTATGATGGTGAACAAGTGTTGCAAGTTTTAAAGCAATAGCTTTGATAGTTTAGGATAAAAGCTGACCAAAACATAAAACTTAACCAAGAAAACTGATTTTCTAAGTCCAAAAGGGGCAATAAATCTTGCAAAAAGCAAGATGGAGTTATGTTTCTTGATGTACAGGGTCTGCTTATGATGGTGAACAAGTATTCCAAGTTTCAAAGCAATAGCTTTGATAGTTTAGGAGAAAAGTTGACCTAAACATAAAACTTAACCAAGAAATCTGATATTTTCTAAGTACAAAAGGGGCCATAAATCTTGCAAAAAGCAAGATGGAGTTATGTTTCTTGCTATACAGGGTCAGCTTATGATGGTGAACAAGTATTCCAAGTTTCAAAGCAATAGCTTTGATAGTTTAGGAGAAAAGGTGACCTAAACATAAAACTTAACCAGGCAACGCCGACGCCGACGCCGACAACCGCTCAAGTGATGACAATAACTCATCATTTTTTTTCAAAAAATCAGATGAGCTAAAAATGGACATCTTAGATTAAAAAGCAGAACATTTTGCTGTTTCAAAAAGAGAAACTTTCAGGATTATTAAATACATCTGAATTAAAGAAAAAACTTGCATCCTTTCACAGAACTTTTTTAAAGACAATCTTGAAGTCATTTAGGTATAAATGCAATAATGTACAATTATTGCCCATTTGAGAGGTCAATAATTCACAAATATGTCTTTATTAGTATAAATGTGTTGCTATTTGCTCAAAAAACTCTCTTGGGGCAATGCTTCTTGATAGCATCAAAATCAATTCTGATTTGTTCCAAATATGCTCGTACCAATTTCTAACAAGCAGATACAAATTTCTAACTACGAGTCAATACAATGTTTTATCGTTGATCACAAGACTGTATTTCGACAGATGAAAACTACAAATTTAATGGAATACAGACCAAAGGACTCGGATGAAACCCTCCCCTGTGCAGTATGACCACAAACATATACTAACTTGAAATTCATTTCCTTTAAATCCAGATTATTATAACATTTCAAAATTACCCTTTTTCAACTGAGGTGAATATCATTTTTTATGTTTAAAGATTTTATTTACCAAATTCAAAGGTGATCTCTTTGCCTTGATTAAACTGGAGGATTTTGTGTCAACATTTAGCTTGTGAACATCTGCCTCAGGATACAGTTCTCTGGAAACTTGTTATACCAAATACAAAACTGGACAGTCGAAATTTTAATGCGCTCTTAAGCAATTACATCACAGACAGTATCATAAAACAGTAATATCAAAGATGTTATTACAAGATAATAACATCATCATAAAACAAGAGGACCATGATGGTCCTGAATCGCTCACCTATCCCCACATGACCCAGTGTTGAACTGAGTATGACGTCGTTATTTCTATTATTTGACATAGTGACCTAGTTTTTGAGCACATGTGACCTAGATATCATCAAGATAAAAAATTCTGACCAATTTTCATGAAGATCCATTGAAAAATATGGCCTCTAGAGAGGTCACAAGGTTTTTCTATTATTTGACCTAATGACCTAGTTTTTGAAGGCACATGACCCACTTTTAAACTTGACCTAGATATCATCAAGGTCAACATTCTCACCAATTTTCATGAAGATCTCGTGAAAAATATGGCCTCTAGAGAGGTCACAAGGTTTTCTATTTTTCGACCTACTGACCTATTTTTTGACCGCACATGACCCAGTTACGACCCTGACCTAGATATCATCAAGCTGAACATTCTCACCAATTTTCATGAAGATCCATTGAGAAATATGGCCTCTAGAGAGGTCACAAGGTTTTTCTATTTTTAGACCTACTGACCTAGTTTTTGACCCCACCTGACCCAGTTTCAAACTTGACCTAGATATCATCAAGGTGAACATTCTGACCAATATTCATGAAGATCTCATGAAAAATATGGCCTCTAGAGAGGTCACAAGGTTTTTCTATTTTTAGATCTACTGACCTAGTTTTTAACCCCACGTGATCCAGTTTCGAACCTGACTTAGATATCATCAAGGTAAACATTCTGACTAATTTTCATGAAGATCCATTGAAAAATATGGCCTCTAGAGAGGTCACTAGGTTTTTCTATTTTTAGACCTACTGACCTAGTTTTTGACCACACGTGACCCAGTTTCGAACTTTACCTAGATATCATCAAGGTGTACATTCTGACCAATTTTCATGAAGATCCATTGAGAAATATGGCCTCTAGAGAGGTCACAAGGTTTTTCTATTTTTAGACCTACTGACCTAGTTTTTGACCCCACATGACCCAGTTTCGAACTTGACCTAGATATCATCAAGGTGAACATTCTGTCCAATATTCATGAAGATCTCATGAAAAATATGGCCTCTAGAGAGGTCACAAGGTTTTTCTATTTTTAAATCTACTGACCTAGTTTTTAACCCTACGTGACCCAGTTTCGAACTTGACCTAGATATCATCAAGGTGAACATTCTGACCAATTTTCATGAAGATCCATTGAGAAATATGGCCTCTAGAGAGGTCACAAGGTTTTTCTATTTTTAGACCTAATGACCTAGTTTTTGACCCCACGTGACCCAGTTTCGAACTTGATCTAGATATCATCAAGGTGAACATTCTGACCAATTTTCATGAAGATCCATTGAAAATTATGGCCTCTAGAGAGGTCACAAGGTTTTTCTATTTTTAGACCTAATGACCTAGTTTTTGACCGCACGTGACCCAGTTTCGAACTTGACCTAGATATCATCTAGGTGAACATTCTGACCAATTTTCATGAAGATCCATTGAAAATTATGGCCTCTAGAGATGTCACAAGGTTTTTCTATTTTTAGACCTACTGACCTAGTTTTTGACCGCACGTGACCCAGTTTCGAACTTGACCTAGAATTTACCAAGATGAACATTCTGACCCATTTTCATAAAGATCCCATGAAAAATGTGACCTCTAGAGATGTCACATGGAAAAGTTTACGGACGCACGCACGGACGACGGACGACACCGCGTGATCACAAAAGCTCACCTTGTCACTTTGTGACAGGTGAGCTAATAATAACACCATACAGACTATATCAAGTTAAAACATTTCTACAATACCTAAATATATTTTTCACTGTAAAATTCAAGGTCAAGACTTAACTATGGTACTGGTGATTTATTTAGGCTAATATAAATAACTGTAAAAGTATTACTTCTTTTATAACATATTTCAAAACTGTATCTGAATTTTGTTTTGGCTTTAGCACCATTTTTCAACAGTATTTCAGTTATCTAATGGCAGGCAATTAACCTAATCAGTGTTCCTGGATTCTGAATGGATATAAAAGTCAAAACATGAGCATAGTTTTGTAATAACGCAAAATAGTTACGGAATCTGTGCACTGGAAGTCAGTTCAGCACAATGAATGAGTGTGTGATATCTCAATCTATTCCCACCTCAGTGGTCACCAAGATACTAGCTTACTGCAAAATTTAACCAAACTGGGATGTGGACGCAAACAAACTGATGCAGAAACAGACAAATGTTTGAGTGTAATAGCTTTACCTGTTCTTCAAATAGTCAAGCAAAAACACATTAATGTAAATCATTCTAGTTAATTTTTCTCAGTAGGTACTATAAGTTCATATTGTTTTATGACAATAAAATTGTGCTGCCTCTGCACAAACAAATATTGATTTACACTTCTAAATAAAGTCATCAGCGGTGTCAAGTTAGCTCAACCTCTGCACAACATACATTATATAAATTCAAACTCCCCATGAAAAACAATAGCTGTGATTGTTACTGCAGTAAAACAGAAAGATTTGATACTATGACTAATTGAGCTGACAATTTAAATGTTTCTTTCACAGGTAATGTGTGACATTTGACATTTTGATTGACAGGTAAGCTGTCGGTCTCCAGACAGATTCATCTCCTGGTTGTCATGGTGATGTAACAGCAACTTATCAAACACATTCACTATATTGAATATATTTTTCTAGATGAATGGGTAATTTAAGTTTATCAGTATTTAAGAATATTCTATTCTGCAGTGAATCCCTCACTATGATTCTGCAAAGTGATTTTAATGTTCTTACTGTCTGTAGTCTGTTTTTCAAAGTTTTTATATTTTTATTGGTTTCTTCAGTGGGGTTTTCTAAACATTCAATAAAATGTTTTACTTTTTTCACACTGGATATTCTACATACAGGTTCACATATATGAATTAAATGTGACAGTACATTTACTCTATGTTTTACAGGTAAAAATACACCATAGGAATTTATTAGTTCCCGAGTTATATGGTGAGTCTCTAAGAACTTGGCTCCACCTCGCACAAGTGGTCTTATATCAAGTGTCTGCTGTTCCGCACTGTGGGAATTATGTTCACTTATAGCTGGGGACAGTAAATATATATCTGCTGGAGTACATCCTGAAAAGAGAATATTCACTTATAGCTGGGGACAGTTAATATGCTGGAATGCTCCCTGAAGACAAAACTGCATTATAAAATGTTGTGTCTTCACAAGATTAACCATTACCTATGTTCACAATCAGCTTGTTGGAAAATGGCAGCACTAAGTGGTATACAGAGATGAATTGAATACAATGTATCAATACGTGATTGGATCATCAAAATAAAACTTTAATAAACAGATGACAACTGGTCCATTATGTATACATACCTAATTTATCAGCAGCGTTAACATCAGCTCCAGCATACAGCAACATGTAGATCAACTCAGTCTTCTCGTCTCCAGTATTTGTACAGGCTTTGTGCAAAGCTGAAATTTTTAGTATAGAATGTTTTTGTATAGGTTAAAATGATGAAGACTGATTCATTAAATTACCTTACAACAGTGATAGACCCAAAAATGAATTATTCTGCAAATATTTATAGAAATACAAGTTTTAACAGTTTTGATTACCAGTACTTCACTTTAATCTACCTTAGTTGCACAACTAAGACCTTCCCACTTTTTTTCCATCAAAATAATTCAAGGACTTTTCCAGGATATTTTTTTAAAATTTAACAACCAAAACAACAATAGTATGATGAGATTTGTTTGAGCAAGGGGAATATACTCTGACAAAGAGAAAATAAAATAACACAACAGAAGCATCATTCTACACTTCAGGACTTTATGTGATTTTATTTGTGTATAAAGTGGTTCCCCTATCGAATTAATTCATGTTTCTCATATATTTTAGAGGTCTCCACAGCTCTATACTGGAGTGTTAATTTTACTGTATCTCATATTTTTATGGCTGGAATGTAATGAAAATTTGTACACAATAACAAGTGTGGATAATCTATGTGCATGTGATTTTTCGATACAAAGCCCCTTCTAGTTTTTCTTACATGATCATAGTTTTGGAACTTTCTGAACACATCTCATACAAGCATGTTTTATATCTTTAAACACTTTTCTTACTACTAAATAGTGCTATTTATCTATTTTAATAGCAGTGGAAAAAACTGTTCAGTAACAGGTCATGTTGAAAACACTAGTGGTCAATATCTGCCTTTGCAGGAAGAGGAATTTGTATCAACAAAAAGGAGCATCTTTTTTGTCTTTGTTTTGTTGGGTTTAAAGTCGCACGAACACAATTATAGGTCATATGGCGACTTTCCAGCTTTGATGGTGGAGGAAGACCTCATGTGCCCCTCCATTCATTATTTCATCACCAGCAGGCACGGAGGTAGAACCACTGACCTTTGTAAGCCAGCTGGATAGCTTTCTCACATGAAGAATTCAACACCCAAGTTAGACTCAAACCCATATCCGTGAGGGGCAAGTGACTGGAAGCCAGCGACCTTAACCACTTGGCCACGGAGGCCCCTGCATCTTTTTTGAGCCAGATGACCTTCAAATAACAACACAAATAGAAAGATTTAGCTCTAGATTGACTGTCAAGACCGTAGATACCCATGTATAATGCGCACCTGTGTATAATGCGCACCCCCGTTTTTAGCCCAAAATCCTGGGACAAAACATTTTTGGTCAATTTTGGGGTGGATGGAAAACGAAAGAAGAGTTTACATCAACACCGGTAATAAATTTTACCTTCGCGGCAGAGAGCAGCATCGGTCTTGCAGTACTACGGATTTTTGTTTTCTCGAAAAAAAAAAACTAATAAAATATTGTTATATTTGTTGTTTCTTTTTTTAATTAAATATTTTTAATAAAATAGAAAGCAACTGTTTCAATATTTTGGAATGGTATCTTTCAAAATGACATGAGCTTCTCATTTCAAACTGATAACAAAAGGTATGATAGCCATTTTGTTACGAGCAAATGGCCAGTAATTATCGGCAATTAGCATGTCACCTTGTGTCAATTTTGTTGTTCAGAGTTTGATCTTGGTTAAAGGTATTACTTGATCTTTAATTAGTATCATTATATTTGTGAATTTTTTTAATATTTCTTTCATCGAAATACTTTAAATTTATAGGAAATTAATTTTGTCTGAAAGCAAATTAAACCACTCGATCTTTTACGGAACGTAATGGCAATCTTAGATTTTAGTATAGACAGTTAGCACAGAGAGCAGTTTCCCTTTACCAAAATGGCAAAAATCATAAATAAACTTTTTAAGTTGGAAATCGTCTATACCTGTGTATAATGCGCACTGACGATTCGGGGGTGGTCCCGGGGGAAAAAAACTGCGCATTATACATGGGTATCTATGGTAACTTTCATTAAATTGATTAGGTAGTTTCTACCTCTAAAGGTGAGGAAGCCTCAGCTACTTTTTACTATTAAAGTTCTATAATTACCTGTTTGACCATCTGCGTCTTTCACAGATATATTTGCTCCTCTGTCCAGTAAGAACTGTACAATGTTTAACACCTCCGCTGATGAACTACGACATCCTATCATTAATGGTGTTCTCCCTAAAAAGCAAATATGAGGCATCTCAGGGTCTTATGATACTGTTTTACCTACAAAAGCAATTGAATTATTTCTACCTGCTCAGTTGGCATGATTTTTTTCTGAATGGCAAACATTAGTTTAATTTGGCTTCAGAAAGAGGTGGCGCCAGCATCAAGCAGGGCTGGGAAATTACCTGCATTATCCTGGGCACTGACCTAACAGCCAAATTTAAGCAGGGGCTTGGAAATTACCTGCATTATCCTGGGCATTGACTTTACAGCCAACATCAAGCAGGTGGAAGAGTAATTACCTGCATTATCCTGGGCACTGACTTTACAGCCAACATCAAGCAGGTGGAAGAGTAATTACCTGCATTATCCTGGGCACCGACTTTACAGCCAACATCAAGCAGGGGCTGGGAAATTACCTGCATTATTCTGGGCACTGACTTTACAGCCAACATCAAGCAGGGGCTGGGAAATTATCTGCATTATCCTGGGCACTGACTTTACAGCCAGCATCAAGCAGCAACTGGGAAATTACCTGCATTATCCTGGGCACCGACTTTACAGCCAGCATCAAGCCGGGGCTGGGATATTACCTGCATTATCCTGGGCACAGACTTTACAGCCAACATCAAGCAGGTGGAAGAGTAATTACCTGCATTATCCTGGGCACAGACTTTACAGCCAGCATCAAGCAGGGGGTGGGAAATTATCTGCATTATCCTGGGCATTGACTTCACAGCCAACATCAAGCAGGTGGAAGAGTAATTACCTGCATTATCCTGGGTACTGACTTTACAGCCAGCATCAAGCTTGGGGCGGGGTGGAATTACCTGCATTATCCTGGGCACTGACTTTACAGCCAGCATCAAGCAGGGGCTGGGAAATTACCTGCATTATCCTGGGCACTGACTTTACAGCCAACATCAAGCAGGGGCTGGGAAATTATCTGCATTATCCTGGGCACTGACTTTACAGCCAACATCAAGCAGGGGCTGGGAAATTATCTGCATTATCCTGGGCATTGACTTCACAGCCAGCATCAAGCAGGTGGAAGAGTAATTACCTGCATTATCCTGGGTACTGACTTTACAGCCAGCATCAAGCAGCAACTGGCAAATTATCTGCATTATCCTGGGCATTGACTTTACAGTCAACAACAAGCAGGGGGTGGGAAATTACCTGTACTATCCTGGGCATTGACTTTACAGCCAACATCAAGCAGGGGGGAAGAGTAATTACCTGCATTACCCTGGGCACTGACTTTACAGCCAGCATCAAGCAGCAACTGGGAAATTATCTGCATTATCCTGGGCATTGACTTTACAGCCAACATCAAGGGGACGGGAAATTATCTGCATTATCCTGGGCATTGACTTTACAGCCAACATCAAGCAGGGGGGAGAGTAATTATCTGCATTATCCTGGGCACTGACTTTACAGCCAGCATCAAGCAGCAACTGGGAAATTATCTGCATTATCCTGGGCATTGACTTTACAGCCAACATCAAGCAGGGGGGAGAGTAATTATCTGCATTATCCTGGGCACTGACTTTACAGCCAACATCAAACAGCAACTGGGAAATTATCTGCATTATCCTGGGCATTGACTTTACAGCCAACATCAAGCAGGGG
Source organism: Mercenaria mercenaria (assembly GCF_021730395.1). Classification (NCBI taxonomy): domain Eukaryota; kingdom Metazoa; phylum Mollusca; class Bivalvia; order Venerida; family Veneridae; genus Mercenaria; species Mercenaria mercenaria. Next base: position 16,708,974 of record NC_069375.1, on the reverse strand, counting down.
GGAGAGTAATTACCTGCATTACCCTGGGTACTGACTTTACAGCCAGCATCAAGCAGCAACTGGGAAATTATCTGCATTATCCTGGGCATTGACTTTACAGCCAACATCAAGCAGGGGGGAGAGTAATTACCTGCATTACCCTGGGTACTGACTTTACAGCCAGCATCAAGCAGCAACTGGGAAATTATCTGCATTATCCTGGGCATTGACTTTACAGCCAACATCAAGCAGCAACTGGGAAATTATCTGCATTATCCTGGGCATTGACTTTACAGCCAGCATCAAGCAGGGGGTGGGGTGGAATTACCTGCATTATCCTGGGTATTGGCTTTACAAATAGCATAAAACAGGGGGCAGGAAATTACCTGTATTATCCTGGGTATTGGCTTCACAAGCAGCATTAAGCAGAGGACTGGGAAATTACCTGCATTAACCTGGGTATTGACATTAGCATTAAGCAGGGGGTGGGAAATTACCTGCTTTATCCTGGGCACTGACTTTACAGCCAGCATTAAACAGGGGGAGGTGAAATTACCTGCATTATTCTGGGTATTGACTTTACAGCCAGCATCAAGCGGGGGAGGGTATTAACCTAATCCTGAGATTTGACATTACAGCCAGCATCAAGCAGGGAGAGGGAAATTACCTGCGTTACCTAGAGTATTGACTTTACAGCTAGCATCAAGCAGGGGGAGGGAAATTACCTGCGTTATCCCCGAGTATTGACTTTACAGCCAGCATCAAGCAGGCGGGGGGAAATTACCTGCATTATCCTGATTATTGACTTTACAGCCAGCATCAAGCAGGGGAAGGAAATTACTTGCATTACCCTGGGTACTGACTTTACAGCCAACATCAATCAGGAGCTGGGAAATTACCTGCATTACCCTGGGTACTGACTTTACAGCCAACATCAAGCAGGAGCTGGGAAATTACCTGCATTATCCTGGGTACTGACTACAGCCAACATCAATTGGGGGAGGGAAATTACCTGCATTATCTGGAGTATTGACTTTAAAGCCAGCGTCAAGTGGGGGAGGGAAATTTCCTGCATTATCCTGAGTATTGACTTTACAACTAGCATTAAGTAGGGGAAGGGAAATTACCTGCATTATCCTGGATATTGACTTTAAAGCCAGCGTCAAGCGGGGGAGAGAAATTTCCTGCATTATCCCAAGTTTTGACTTTACAACCAGCATTAAGTAGGGGAAGGGAAATTACCTGCATTATCCTGGATATTGACTTTAAAGCCAACGTCAAGCGGGGGAGGGAAATTTCCTGCATTATCCCGAGTATTGACTTTACAACCAGCATTAAGTAGGGGAAAGGAAATTACCTGCATTATCCTGGATATTGACTTTACAGCCAGCATCAAGAAGCATCTGCACACTAGCTGCTGACACCTCACTTGCAACATGTAATGCTGTTTCACCAAACCTGTCCTGGGAATCCACAGCACAGCCAAAACTGATCAACAAATAAAGGATCTCTTTACTTACTGAAAAACAAAAACAAATGAAAGATAAAATATCTTTTAATATGAAAGTTTTTCATAGGAAAATGGTTCTATGTTGTATTTCACAGTGTACTTACATTCTTAAAGCTAGGTACACATATGTGTAAATTACATATTGACACTTGATAAGGAACTAAACCAAATACTCTCTGACCACGGCTCTCTATAAATTGATACACTATTTGTGCTATTAATAGTATGAAGTACATAACATTATACAAGAGGGTCATGATGGTCACCTTAGTTCCATAGCTAAAACAAAGTAACAAATTTGGCAGTTATCTAAGAAACATTTCTGCTAAATTAGTTCAAAAACTGTAAAGCAGCTGAGAAAATACTTTTGAAGTTTTCCACACATTAATGTACACAACAAGAGCTGTCCGTAAGACAGCGCACTCCACTATTCGGGAATTTTGACAGTAAAATGAATATATGTCTGAATAAGAGACCTCTACTTTATTAGGAAGATACACCAAGGGGCATAATTCCATCAAATACACAAATTTGAGTTATTAGGATTGTTACAACACATGCAGATGATGATGATGAAGATATATTTTGAGTTTCAAGTCATTATCTTATATAGTACCAAAGTTATGTCCAGAAAATGAAGTTTGTAAAAAATTTAAGTATAAAAGGGGCATAATTCGGTCAAAAATACAATTCAGAGTTATAGGGATTGTTACAACACATGCAGATGATGATGATAATAAAGATACATTTTAAGTTTCAAGCCTTTATCTTATATTGCATTAAAGTAGTATCCAGAAAGCGAAGATTGCAAAAAAGCTTAAGTACAAAAGGGGCATAATTCTGTCAAAAACACAATTAGAGTTATGTGGTATGTAGCCACACATGCAGATTAAAAACAAATACTTTTAATTTCAAGTCATTATCTTTTAAAGTACCAAAGATATGTCTATTAATGAAGCTTTCGAAAAAACTTAACATGAAAATAATTCAAAGTATAACTCCTTAGTGACCTTGACCTTGGGTATAATGGGCCAAGCCCCTACACATACTTTGTTTGTATGCTGGACAATGTTTATGTGAACTTACAGTATGATATAAGCAAAAGTAACAAAGACATGACAGAAAAACAAAGGTTGCTGAAAAACTTTAACCAAGAAGGGTCACGCCGACACTGGGGCGAGTAGTATAGCCCCCCTATTCTCAGACTAGTGGAGCTAATAAAACTAGCCTCTCACTTCAACCTAAGTATAAGACCTTGGTGACCTTGACCTTGGGTATAATGGGCCCAGTCCCTATATACTTTGTTTGTATGCTGGACAATGTTTAGTAAGGTTACAGTAAGATATAAGCAATAGTAACAAAGATATGACAGAAAAACAAAGGTTGCCAAAAAACTTTAACCTTAAAAATAACCTAAGTATAACACCTTGGTGACCTTGATCTTGGGTATAATGGGCCCAGTCCCTATACATACTTTGTTTGTATGCTGGACAATGTTTATGTAAAGTTACAGTAAGATATAAGCAATAGTAACAAAGATATGACAGAAAAACAAAGGTTGCCGAAAAACTTTAACCTTAAAAATAACCTAAGTATAACACCTTGGTGACCTTGACCTTGGGTATAATGGGCTCAGCCCCTACACATACTTTGTTTGTATACTGGACAATGTTTACGTGAAGTTACAGTAAGATATAAGCAATAGTAACAAAGATATGACAGAAAAACAAAGGTTGCCGAAAAACTTTAATATTAAAAACAACCTAAGTATAACACCTTGGTGACCTTGACCTCGGGTATAATGGGCTCAGCCCCTATACATAGTTTGTTTGTATACTGGACAATGTTTATGTGAAGTTTTTTTTTTATTATTTATTGTTTTCCTTTCATGTACATCATACAGACAATAATAATAACGTTACATAATACATATACAATTTATGTTTATGTGAAGTTACAGTAAGATATAAGCAATAGTAACAAAGACATGACAGAAAAACAAAGGTTGCCGAAAAACTTTAACCAAGAAGGGTCACGCTGATGCAGACGCAGGGGCTAGTAGTATAGCCCCCCTATTCTCAGACTAGTGGAGCTAATAAAACTAGCCTCTCACTTCAGCAGACACACTTTTACACTTTTATTTACAAGTCAAGATGGCTTTAACATTTTAGAGGAGTGTAATCCTAATCCAAGGAAAGTCAGTGGTTAAAAAGAATATGGCAATTGAAAATTTCTCTTTTTAAGGGGGTTTCCGTGGCCGAGTGACTAAGGTCTCAGACTTCAAATCACTTGCCCCTCATCGATGTGGGTTCGAGCCTCACTCAGGACGTTGAATACTTCATGTGAGGAAGCCATCCAGCTGGCTTACGGAAGGTCGGTGGTTCTACCCAGGTGCCCGCTCGTGATGAAATAATGCACAGAGGGGCACCTGGTGTCTTCCTCCACCATCAAAGCTGGAAAGTTGCCATATGACCTAGAATTCTGATGGTGCAATATTAAACCCAACAAAAATAAAAATTCTCTTTTTAAGCTCTGGCTACTATGTTCTTTTTGACAAATCTAAAGAATTTGAACATTATTGGCAAAATGTCACCAAACAAAAATGCATTTTGTGTGAAATTATTTCAAAATCAGGCCAGTCCTTTAAATTCTGGCAATAATTTTCATTAAGTTTCAATTCTGATGAGACTTTTTTTAAAGTTTCAACTACACATATATATAGGAAAAAATGTCCCCCTAAACTACCCTCTGGCAACAATGTTTTTTTTTTTTTTTGATAAACTTGAATTATCTGGATGTTAGCAGATGGCCATCAAAGGAATGTTTATGTGAAGATATTTTGAAATGGTACAAGTGGTTTTGGAGATTTCTCTAAAAGTGTTTTCCACTTTTAACAGAGTTTTAAAATTTTTATATTCTAAACAGTCTAAATAGAATATCACCCAGGAAATACACCCAGGTGAACACCAAGAAGAAGAAGACCCAGGAAATACTTATGTGAAAATATTTTAAATCATGCAAGCAATTTTTGATGACAAGTTACAACTCTTGCTATTCATATTAAGGAAAAAGTGGCTTTACCATCTTGCAGCCATATTTTTTGACTAACCACAATAATTTTAACTATCTTTGTAGAGAGTCATCGAAACTATATTCCTGTGAGAGTACTTCTAAAACAGCAGTTTCTGGCAAAAAGATTTTACCAGTTCCAACTATGAACATTTTAAGTAAGTGATCATGCCTGCTAGTGTCCATGTTTTGTGACAAAATGGAATAATTTGACCATGGTAGAGGGTCACCAAAGGTACGTTTCTATTTAAAAATATTGAAATCTGACAGATGGCATTTGTCAAGAATATTTGAACAATTTTCCTATCCATTGCTCCATTTCCAAGTTGTACCTGCCAGAGTCTTGCATGGCGCAGATTCTTTTTTTTAAACAAATCTGAAAGGAGATCACCTAAGGACTAAAGTCTGATAGATACTGACTAGGTGACTTGGGAGAAGATGTTATTTGTGCTCCTGTGAGCTAGAAAATATTAATGAGGTACTTTTTCCATTTGCAGAAATGTCTCTTTATTATGCTACTTCCCGTAAGTGACAGATCTATGTGTAATAATGCATATAAGGTTATACTATACAGAAAAGCTAAGTCTAATCCACATTAACTGCGGTGATGTCAATGTTCTTGTTGCAACCAAGAAAGAGCGCTACTATATTTTATCTACTGTTTTAGATTAAGAGCATAATAGAATCGAAATAATTTATAGCAAAACCTTGTTTTAACACTATTTATACACTCGGGCAGTAATACATCATACAAATAATTTTCACTCGGGCTGTGCCCTGGTGAAATTATTAGCCTGACGTATAACCACCTATCGTGCATAAATAGTGTTAAAACACTTTTTTGCTATAAATTATTTCTTAATTGTTACATAGCTGTTCACTTTATGGAATATGCATTACCATCAGAGGGCCTGAGACCAGCAGCTATATGCAGTGGTGTTTGCTTGTTGACATTTGTTATGTCTGTATTCAAACCACGATCGAGGAAGCGCCGTAACTGTGACACATTCTCTTCCTTAACACAGGTAAACAGAAGATGTTTGTCTCTCTCTGTTACTCTACCAGTTTCGTTATAACAGTTGTGGTCTTCCAGGTCATCCTGTAACATATAACCAGTGGGTCAATATCTATAATGTTACTTGATTTGTACTGAGAAATGTTTACAACTTCTGCAGTAGAGATGCGATTCACTCTATAGAAGAAAGAGTCTATAATTCTTCACACAAAACTTAAATTAATTTTTAGTATTTATTCTAAACTTATAAAACAATATTGTGTTTGTACTTTAGCCTGATTAACACTGAAAATGTTTATGGTAAGGCCTAAAAAATATGTTTCCGGTATCCTGACCTACCCTAAATTTTTGGCCCTACCCTAAATGTTTCTCTTGGAGAATTTTTTTTTTCAACTTTTTTTTTAAAAAAGTTGCAAAACTGCACTTTTTATGCTTTATACATGGTCAGTGATGTTCGAAACCAACTTACTGATGCTCTAAGGTATAACCCCCCTAATATGTACTGTTTTTTAGACAGAAAAAGAAAGTCCCACTTAATAAAAAAAAAAAAAAAAAAATTAACACATTGGTGCTAGCATTATGGACCTTGTATCATATGGTGTGGGTGATGATATGGAACAACCACTTTAAGTTTAAATCAAATCATTTAAGTTACAATAGAGATATGGTTAAAAGCACCAAAATCAAACTGCAATTGTAAGTAAAAAGGGGGCATAATTTATGAAATATTGGTGCAAGAGTTATGGCCATTGTGTCATATTATCATGGGTATGAAACGTTGCCTGTGGCACAAAATGTGCCACACTGAAATGAAGGCATCAGGCTTCAGACGGCGCAGACATTGCGCAGGATGTTTACAAGAATAACGAGCACGGTGAGTAAAATTGAAAGTTTTTGGTTATTGTCTTTTTACAGTAAAACCTTTTTAGAAATCGGGGAATGCAGCGGGATGTAGTTGTGTCTTGTCAACAAATCCATGCCCAGTTTGGGAAGAAATATGTAATGTTGTTATTTTGTGCGTGTTTTTCATCGGATACAGTAATGTGAAAATTACAAAAGCAGTCAATATTCCGAGTCATTTCACCTCCTGCTGAAAAAGAAATGATGTATTTCTGTTGTATATATATAAAGACATGATATCTGATCGATTGAGAAAAGAAACATGTCAAGGAAAAGGCATATCCACTCGTTCTGCTGACTTTTCAGTCCAGTGCAGCAGGCATCTCGATGGTGCCGCAGGCATCGTGAGGGGCGCAGTCATCTTGAAAACTATTGTCGTCAGTAGTACGTGTAATTTCGACAACAATGTTTTTTTCCTCCAGTTCTGTGTAAGACAAATCTCAATCCGACATTTGTAATATTAATAGCTATTTTAAGAAGTTTGCAATCATTTTTCTCGCTGTTTTTGGGGGATGGGGCCAGGTACCTTCCAGTTGAGAAAATCACGTTATTTTGTATCAAATTGGGATCGTTTGTAACAAATTGATTTAGTTAAAAGCAAGGTATGAAAACCAGCATTGGAGCACAAAAACTGTCATAACATTTTTTAACCAATTTTGATGTTTTTGTTTCAGCATCAAGTTTTGTTGTTTTTTTTTTCTTTACAGTTTGGGCATACTTTTTTCATTAGCGATGAGCTGAAATAATTAGACCAAGTTATTTGTTGACAAATTTTCGAAATATCTCCACTTTATTGTTTCTTTTCCACACAAAACTTGGGAACAGTATCGTTTAAATATTCTTCGTTTGTATCTAAATATCTTGACTTAACAGTGAATTTGGTGCAGATATACTGTTAAAGAAATCCATGGCGCAAGAAGAGCAAGAGAAGAACTCTTGCTGAAACAAAAACATTAAAATTGGTTGAAAAATGACAAAAGTTACGACAGTTTTTGTGCTCCAATGCTGGTTTTCATACCATGCTTTCAACTAAGCATCAATAATTGTTACAAATGGGAATATTTGGTAATTGAATATTGTTATTTTAGGGGAAAATAATCCCAATTCGATACAAATGACGTGATTTTCCCAACTGGAAGGGACCTGGCCCAATTCCCTAAAACAGCGAGAAAAAATACTGCAAACTTCTTAAAATAGCTATTAATATTACAAAGTTCGGGTTGATAAGATTTGTCTTACACAATAACTGGAGGAACAACATTGTTATTGATATTTTTTGTACTTTAATACATGTAAGATGGTCGAAATTACACGTACAACTGACTATAATAGTATTCAAGATGACTGCGCCCCTCACGATGCCTGTGGCACCATCGAGATGCCTGCGGCACTGGACTGAAAAGTCGGCAGAACGAGGGGATATGCCTTTTCCTGGACATGTTTCTTTTCTCAGTTGATCAGATATCATGTCTTTATATAATATACTACAGAAATACATCATTTCTTTCTCAGCAGGAGGTGAAATGACTCGAAATATTCACTGCTTTTGTAATTTTCACTTTACTGTATCCGATGTAAAACAGGCGCAAAATAACAATATTACATATTTTTTTACAAACTGCGCATGGATTTGTCAGCAAGACACAACTACATCCCGCTGCATTCCCCGATTTCTAAAAAGTTTCACGGTAAAAAGATAATAACCAAAAAACGTTCAATTTTACTCACCGTGCTCGTTATTTTTGTAAACATCCTGCGTAATGCCTGCGCCGTCGGAAGCCCGATGCCTTCATTTCAGTGCGGCACATTTTGTGCCGCAGGCAACGTTTCATACCCGTGATTATGTGCATGATGATGTGGAAAAATTATTTTAAGTTTGAATCAAATCCGTTCCATTATAACTGAGATAGAGTGAAAGTGCACCAAAACTTTAACCTGAAAATTTTAAGTAAACACGAGGGCCATAATGGCCCTATATCGCTCACCAGAGTTTATCTGGCCTACTGACCTAGTTATTAACCCCAAATGACCCAGTTTAAAAATTAAGCTAAAGATCACCAAGACAAACATTCTGACCAAGTTTCATATAGACTGAGTCACAAATGAGGCCTCTATAGTGTTCACAAGCTTTTCCTTTGATCTGGCCTACTGACCTAGTTTATAACCCAACATGACCCAGTTTCGAACTTGACCTAGAGATCATCAAGACTAACATTCTGACCATGTTTCATAAAGATTGGGTCACAAATATGGCCTCTAGAGGCACAAGGCAAATGTTGACGGACAACGGACGTCACGCACTGATGCACAATGCATGCCGACGGACGACGGACAATGACCGGTCACAATAGCTCACCTTGAAGCCTACCAAGAATGCTACAGTTTTATGCGCAAAAAAATCACACATCATTTTGTGACCTTGACCTAAGAGGCTTGGGTCATAAGTGTAACACACCTTCTCAATATGGTTAACATTTTTTCAAATTATTTTCAAATCCCTTGTTAAATGGCAGAGTTATGGACAAGACAGGAAATGCCTTTGACTTCTAAGTGTGACCTTGACCTTGGAGCTCGGGGTCTGGATCTTGTGCATGACACCTCATCTCATTATAGAACACATTGATTTTATGCCAAGTAATTTCAAAATCCCTTGATCAATGGCAGAGTAATGAACCAGACATGAATAAGACCATATTAACCTGTCACCTCTAAGTGTGACCTTGACCTTAGAGCAAGGGGTCTGGATCTTGGGCATGACATGTGGTTCATTATGAGGAACATTTATGCCAAGTAATATCATATTCCCTTGATGAATGGCAGAGTTATGGACACGACACGAAACAGACCATGTTAACCTTTGACTTCTAAGTGTGACCTTGACTTTGGAGCTAGGGGTCTGGGTCTTGCGCATGACACGTCACCTCATTATGGTAAACATTTATGCCAAGTTATTTCAAAATCCCTTCATGGATGGCTGAGTTATGGACTGGACACGAAACAGACAATGTTAACCTTTGCAGTTCATATTTTGTGTAAAGAGTTTGACATAATTATGGCTTTGAAACTTTTATTGCTTGTTCAGTATAATAGTCTCTATCTGTAGGAAAGAGTACATAACTCTGTCATATATTTTGGCTGAATTATTGCCCTTTTTGGACTTGGAAATTGGTTCTGATTTCACACAAGTCCATATTTTGTCAAAACTATTTGACATATGGCTTTTAAACTTTGAGCACTTGTTTATCATCATGATTTCCATCTGTAGGCAAGAGTACATAACTCTGAGAACTATTTTGGCTGAATAACGGCCCTTTTTGGACTTTGAAATTGGTTCACACATTGCCATTTAGTGCAAGACTTATCGAAATCGACAAATACAGGAACATTGTTTGTTTAATGTATTTTTAGCTCACCAGTCACAAAGTGACAAGGTGAGCTTTTGTGATCGCGCGGCGTCCGTCATCTGTCATCCGTCCATCCGTGCGTGCGTGCGTAAACTTTTGCTTGTGACCACTCTAGAGGTCACATTTTTCATGGGATCTTTATGAAAGTTGGTCAGAATGTTTATCTTGATGATATCTAAGTCAAGTTCAAAACTGGGTCATGTGCGGTCAAAAACTAGGTACGAACCAAGAATTCTAAGTCAAAAAGGGCCATAATTCAGCCAAAATCCTTGATGAAGTTATGTACTCTTGCCTATAACTGAACATGGTAATGGTAAACAGGTGTTGAAAATTTCAAAGCTTTATCTTCAAAGACTTTGTCAAAATATGAACTGGTACAAAAAACTTAACCCAGATTTCTAAGTCAAAAAGGGCCATAATTCAGCCAAAATCCTTGATGGAGTTATGTGCTCTTGCCTATAACTGGACATGGTGATGGTAAACAAGTGTTGAAAGTTTCAAAGCTTTATCTCCAAAGACTTTGTCAAAATGTGGACTGGTACAAAAAACTTAACCTAGATTTCTAAGTCAAAAGGGGCCATAATTCAGCCAAAATCCTTGATGGAGTTATGTGCTCTTGCCTATAACTGGACATGGTGATGGTAAACAAGTGCTGAAAGTTTCAAACTTTATCTCAAAAGACTTTGTCAAAATATGAACTGGTACGAAAAACTTAACCAAGATTTCTAAGTTGAAAGGGGCCATGATTCAGCCAAAATCCTTGACAGAGTTATGTACTCTTGCCTATAACTGGACATGGTGATGGTAAACAAGTGTTGAAAGTTTCAAAGCTTTACCTCAAAACACTTTGTCAAAAAATGAACTGGTACGAAAAACTTAACCGTGATTTCCGAGTCAAAAGGGGCCATAATTCAGCCAAAATCCCTATGGAGTTACGTGCTCTTGCCTATAACTGGCCATGGTGATGTTAAACAAGTGTTGAAAGCTTCAGAGCTTTATCTCAGAAGACTGTCAAAATGTGGATTGGTAAAAAAACTTAACATAGGTGTGACGCCGACACCGTGGTGAGTAGGATAGCTCTACTTATTCTTCGAACAGTCGAGCTAAAAAGGGGGAAATTAATAAAATATTTGGCACTACTTTTGTCCCTTGTGTCATTTGATGTGTGTGTGTGTGTGTGTGTGTGTGTGTGTGTGTGTGTGTGTGTGTGTGTGTGTGTGTGTGTAGGGGTTTAATGTCTTTCTCAACAATTGTGGAACAATGTTTGAATCTAATATTTTCTGTAATAACAGAGATATATAGTGCAAATGCATCAATATTAACCTAAAATTCTAAGTAACAAGAGGGCCAAGATGGCCCTAGGTCGCTCACCTAAGAAACACTCCATAACAGTGTAAAACATGTTTGACCTAGTGATTTCATGGAAACAAATATTCTGACCAATTTTCATTAAGATTGGACCAAAAAATTGGTCTCTTGCCATAAAACAAGCATTTTCTTAGATATGACCTAGTTTTTGACCCTAGATGACCCATGTTCGAACTCGACCTAGATTTTATCAAGGCAATCATTCTGACCAAAATTCATGAAGATCAACTGAAAAATACAGCCTATATCACATACAGAAGTTTTTTCTTTGATTTGACCAAGTGACCTAGTTTTTGACCTCAGATGACCCATATTCAAATTCGACCTAGATTTCATTAAGGCAATCAACCTGACCAAATTTCATAAATATCAACTGAAAAAAAACAGTCTCTATCGCATACACAAGATTTTTCTTTAATTTGACCTAGTGACCTAGTTTTTGACCTCAGATAACCCATATTCAAAACCGACCTAGTTTTCATCAAGGCAATCACTCTGCCCAAATTTCATGAAGATCAATTGAAAAATACATCCTCTATTGCATACACAATGTTTTTCTTCGATTTGACCTAGTGACCTAGTTTTTGACCCCAGATCACCCATTTTCGAAATCAGCCTAGATTTTATCAAGGTTATCATTCTGGCTAAATTTCATGAAGATCAGTTGAAAAATACAGCCTCTATTGCATACACAAGGTTTTTCTTTGATTTGACCTAGTGACCTGTTTCTGACCCCAAATGACCCATTTTCGAACTTGGTCTAAATTTCATCAAGGCAATCATTCTGACCAAAATTCATAAAGATCAATTGAAAAATACAGCCTCTATCGCATACACAAGGTTTTTTACGTGATATGACCTAGTGACCTAGTTTTTGACCCCAGATGACCCATTTTCAAACTCGGCCTAGATTTCATCAAGGTAATCATTCTGACCAAAATTCATGAAGATCAATTGAAAAATACCGCCTCTATCGCATACACAAGGTTTTTCTTTGATTTGACCTAGTGACCTAGTTTTTGACCCAAGATGACCCATTTTCGAACTCGTCCTAGATTTCATCAAGGCAATCATTCTGACCAAAATTCATGAAGATCAATTGAAAAATACAGCCTCTATCGCATACACAAGGTTTTTCTTTGATTTGACCTAGTGACCTAGTTTTTGACCCCAGATGACCCATTTTTGAACTCGGCCTAGATTTCATCAAGGTTATCATTCTGACCAATATTCATGAAGAAGATTCGAAAAATACAGCCTCTATCGCATACACAAGGTTTTTCTTTGATTTGACCGAGTGACCTAGTTTTTGACCCGAGATGACCCATTTTCGAACTCGGCTTAGATTTTATCAAGGTTATCATTCTGACCAATATTCATGAAGATTAACTGAAAAATACCACCTATATCGCATACACAAGGTTTTTATTTGATTTGACCTAGTGACCTAGTTTTTGACCCAAGATGACCCATTTTCGAACTCGGCCTAGATTTCATCAAAGTTATCATTCTGACCAATATTCATGAAGATTAAATGAAAAATACAGCCTCTATCGCATACACAAGGTTTTTCTTTGATTTGACCTAGTGACCTAGTTTTTGACCTGAGATGACCCATTTTCGAACTCGGCCTAGATTTCATCAAGGTTATCATTCTGACCAATATTCATGAAGATTAATTGAAAAATACAGCCTCTATCGCATACACAAGGTTTTTCTTTGATTTGACCTAGTGACCTAGTTTTTGACCCGAGATGACCCATTTTCGAACTCGTCCTAGATTTCATCAAGGTTATCATTCTGACCAATATTCATGAAGATTAATTGAAAAATACAGCCTCTATCGCATACACAAGCTAAATGTTGACAGACGACAGACGACGGACGACGGACGCCGGACATCGAGCGATCAGAAAAACTCACCTGAGCATTGCTCAGGTGAGCTAAAAAGGGGACATAATTCATGAAAAATTGGTGCAAGAGTTATGGACCTTGTGTCATATGATGTGAGTGATGACTTGGAACATCTGTTCTAAGTTTTAATCAAATCCATTCAGTAATAACTAAGATAGAGTGAAAATGCACCAAAACATTTACCTGAAATTCTAAGTAAAAAGGGGGATAATTCATGAAATATTGGTGCAAGAGTTAACCCTCCTTGCATCATATGATGTGCGTGATGATGTGGAACAACTATTTTAAGTTTGAATATAATATTTCCTCTAATAACAGAGATATAGCGAAAATGCATCAAAATTAATTTAAGTAAAAAGGGGGCATAATTCAGGAAAAACTGGTGCCAGAGTTATGGACCTTCTCTCATATGATGTGGGTGAAGATGTGGATCAATATTTTAAGTTTGAATCAAATCCATTTAGTAATAACTGAGATAGAGTGAAAGTGCACCAAAATTTTAATCTGAATTCTAAGTAAAAAGGGGTATAATTCATGAAATACTGGTGCAAAAGTTATGCCCCTTGTGCCATATGATATGGGTGATGATGAGGAATAACTATTTAAAGTCTGAAACAAATTCATCAAGTAATAACAGAAATAAAGAGAAAGTGCATCAAAACTTTAACCAAGGTGCGGACACGGAAGGAAGACAACACTGGGTAGAGTAGAACAGCTATCCATACTTCCTATAGTCGAGCTAAAAATGTTGTCTTAAACAATGATAAATGCCATCATTCCAGTATGAAATTTACATGTCAATATGGAGGTTTGAGGTAGTTTATAATGATTATATATTAACAGATTCTGAGGCCCAATTATGGTAAATTTTAGTCTCAACTACAAACCACTTTTATGAAAAGTAATTTTTTTTAAGAACAAATGAAAACTAGAAAATGCTTTTGTAAAAAAGCGCATGTCTCCTCAAATGCAAAGTCCTATAGGCAAGAAGTCAATAGGGGTCAGGAGCGAAAGTCAAAGAGACACTGATGGTTGGCTGCAATAGGGATCATCTACTTGGCATGTCCAGTCATCCCGCTAAATTTCAACACTCTGGGCCTAGTGGTTCTCAAGTCACTGTTCAGACTCCTGTGACCTTGACCTTTGATCAAGTGAACTCAAAATATATAGGGGTCATCTACTCTGAATGTCCAATCATCCTATTAAGTTTCAACATTGTAGGTCAAGTGGTTCTCAAGTTATTTCCAAAAAATGATTTTACATGAACAGGCCACTGTGACCTTGACATTTAATTGACTGACTTTAAAATCAATAGGGGTCATCTAATCTGCATGTTCAATCATCCTATGAAGTTTCACCATTCTGGGTCAAGTGGTTCTCAAGTTATTGATCGGAACTGGTTATCAATGTTCAGGCCCCTGTGACCTTGACCTTTAATGGAGTGACCCCAAAAACAATAGGGGTCATTTACTTTGTATGAAAAATCATCCTATGAAGTTTCAACATTATGGGTTGAGAGGTTCTCAAGTTATTGATTGGAAATGGTTTTCCATGTTCAGGCCACTGTGGCCTTGACCTTTAATAGAGTGATCCCAAAATCGTTAGGGGTCATCTACTCTGCATGACCAATCATCCTATGAAGTTTCATCATTCTGGGTCAAGTGGTTCTCAAGTTACTGACCGGAAATGATTTTCAATGTTCAGGCCCATGTGGCCTTGACCTTTCACAGAGTGACCCCAAAATCGTTAGGGGTCATCTACTCTGCATGACCAATCATCCTATTAAATTTCAACATTCTGGGTCAAGTGGTTCTCAAGTTACTGACCGGAACTGGTTATCAATGTTCAGGCCCCAGTGACCTTGACCTTTAACGGAGTGACCCCAAAATCGATAGGGGTCATCTACTTTGCATGTACAATCATCCTATGAAGTTTCAACATTCTGGGTCAAGCGGTTCTCCAGTTATTGATCGGAAATGGTTTTCCATGTTCAGGCCCCTGTGACCTTGACCTTTGATGGAGTGACCCCAAAATCAATAGGGGTCATCTACTCTTCATGATCAATCATCCTATGAAGTTTCAACATTCTGGGTCAAGTGGTTCTCTAGTTATTGATCGGAAATGGTTTTCAATGTCCAGGCCCCTGTGACCTTGACCTTTGATGGAGTGACCCCAAAATCATTAGGGGTCATCTACTCTTCATGACCATTCATCCTATGAAGTTTCAACATTCTGGGTCAAGTGGTTCTCCAGTTATTGATCGGAAATGGTTTTCAATGTTCAGGCCCCTGTGACCTTGACCTTTGATAGAGTGACCCCAAAATCGTTAGGGGTCATCTATTCTTCATGACCAATCATCCTATGAAGTTTCAACATTCTGGGTCAAGTGGTTCTCTAGTTATTGATCGGAAATGGTTTTCAATGTTCAGGCCCCTGTGACCTTGACCTTTGACGGAGTGACCCCAAAATCAATAGGGGTCATCTACTTTTCATGACCAATCATCCTATGAAGTTTCAACATTCTGGGTCAAGTGGTTCTCTAGTTATTGATCGGAAATGGTTTTCAATGTTCAGGCCCCTGTGACCTTGACCTTTGACGGAGTGACTCCAAAAACAATAGGGGTTGTCTACTCCAGCAGCCCTACAACCCTATAAAGTTTGAAGGTTCTAGGTCAAATGGTTCTCCAGTTATTGCTCGGAAATGAAGTGTGACGTACGGACGGACGGACGGAAGGACGGACGGACGGACAGGGCAAAAACAATATGTCTCCTGGGGGAGACATAATTACAAAGAAAGATGGCAACATACAAACTCACAACACTCTTAAAGTAAAACCTTTGAAAAAATAGTTAAACCTAGAAAAGAAGCACTGAAATATGAAAAGAACAAAATAATACAGATAAGATAAAAATACATTGATTTAGTAACCCTTCAGAGTGTAACCAGGTCTGAGAAAGCGGTATATTTACAAGTTTTTCAATGTATAAATTTACAGACTGTTTAAAAACTGCTGAAATTATATTTGGACTTAAATAGCAGGGGTCTCACTAGCCTTACTCATTTGGCTTATCAGGACGACTTATTTTAGGATTTGATATTTTATAGTTGTCATCCCTCTAAGCCTTACCCGTATCTGCATTTTACTGTTAGGAAAATGAAGACTTTAAAAAATCCAAAAAAGTCATAATATACTGGTCAGACTTACTTGCTTTAATAAATTAAACATTAATATTCATGTAGAAACTTCATATGGGTTGAATTTAATCCATAATTTTAAATAAGAGACTTAAATCTTCGAAAATATGATGTGACAGGTGAGAAGAGATATCTACCCTGACACCGGTTTTCAATAACAACCTAAATTACAGAAACAAAACACAAAATATACATTCATAAAATGTCAGCGAGGCAAGTTTATGCTTTAATGTCAACATAAATTCATTATCAGAGATGTATAATCATAACAAATACTTTGTACATATACCAGAAAATGTTCCCAATGGATTTTATTGGGGATTTCCTAACAGACATATGCAGAATAAGTTTGGACGTGACGGAGACAGGGACAGTCAAAAGTTGTCACGCTGTCCCGAAACATCCTATTATTTGGATTAGGGTCTCACTACGTACAATTTTTTGGGAGAAGTCACTTCTTCCTCAAGCTGATTTAGGGAGAAGTTGGGAGACTTTAGGGAGAAGTGGGAAGACTGCATTCTATTTTTTATTTCTACCTCTGGCTCAACACTGTGAAGTGATTTGAAAGGTGGCTACAATTTTCTAGTTTCTAGATTAAAAAAAAAAAACATTGACGTGACCATTCACTTTCTTTAAGTTACATCATTTCCCAAACAGTGATTATTGTTTCATTACAAAATTCTGAAAAAAAAAGTTGTTTTCAAAAAGGAAGTGTCTAGCCGTCCGGTAACCGGACGACTAGCCTGCGTTCTAGCCGTCCGGTTACCAGACGACTAGCAAATCCTCAGGGGATTTTCTAGCCGTCGGGTAATAGATTTCCTAATGAATCAGTAATGATTTTATATGGTTTGAATATTATTTAGTTAAGATACTTATCTGCAAACAATTCTTTGATGTGAATACATACTAAAGATTCTCAATAAGTCGCTGCATTATTCAGCCGATAAAATGTCAATGTTTGCCGAAATCAATTATGGTGAGATTGCCGTGACGTCACTCATTAAAATCTGTTCATCTGATGGCTTTCATAGGATCGGAATTTTTAAAATTTAACAATTTTTTCACTGGTTTTTAAAATTCAAAAGTTTTAGAATACTTTAAATTTTCATATTTTAATATGAATTCTTTTTTTAATGAATAACTGTATTAAATGACATTTAATTTCAAAAGCGGCAGTGTGATGTTCAAAAATTTAAGAAAAACAACAGGCCTAGTTAAACGTCATAATTTAAGCCATTTATTTCGAAATAATAGTCAAAACTAATAAATGAATTGCTTGTTTTATAAGCTTTCCATTATCAAAAATATATATAATAAATTTGTGTATTAAGAATTAAAGTTTAGGCCGTTAGAAAAACATCACTTTTTACAAATAAAATGGATGCTCGGCAATCAATGTTTTATCATTTCTAAAAGAAGAATATCAACAAATTTGTATACAAACACGATCTCATTCGTTTTATCGACTTAAAATCAGATAAGTATTAATATTTTAAGAAAATAACATTAAAAACTATATAAATCATTACTTATCCATTAAGAAATCAATTACCGGACGGCTAGACACTTCCTTTCAAAACTTCAAGCCGATGCTGTAAATCTAACCCACTGATTTTTGGTGCTATATCTTGTTTGAAATTATGAATTCAGGATGAATGGGTTAATTAACTATTAATACTGAGTCACCACTTTGGTGAACAGTTTCTCACTGACCTGTATAAATATACCAATTTCTTAGATCTTTTAATGGTTGGGAATATAATACATTTCATTCCGTAGGAGGAACTGTAGCCATCTTAGTCTAAATAATGAGACCTCGGGCAGACCGATTTTACATTTTGATATTTTACGTTGTCTACCTAGAGGTCTCAACCAGAAACAATCAAAACTGTGGTGGAAACTGTGGTCAATTGAAATTACGATTTATCAGTAGTCACGATTTTTCTTTAGCCCTAACTGCTTACCTGTTGTTTTAAATCATAAATAGTAAATAAAAAACATAAGAACAGGACATATTTATCAAGAATTTCTGTTGTAAAAAATTTAAACCTCTAACGTTTCAATCGACTTCATGTAATGGTGGTCGGAGGCGTGACCAATGAAAACGCTTCGTGTAATGTGTTTACCGGTGATCGGCCATTTTCCAATATGTAGTACACTTGTGTTAAACCTTGGCAATTTTTTAACTGCCATAGTTTGAATTTTTCTCAAGAAATCTCGGTAATATATACATCATTGAAAAGGAAAAATTACAGGCTTTCTATGTATGTATTTCTTTTTTTTTTCTGTTGCATTATTATAACATAATTCCCGCCCAACGGATTCCATTGGGTGTTACTTACGCAAAGAAGAGGACAGTGCTACCACATTCTTTACCTTTTCTGGTTTGTACTCGGAGGCGGATATCGACAAGTCAAAATAATATAACGATATTCAACTCTCGAGTACAATTATTTGGACTAGTAGCCATCTTACACCTTTTAAAAAGTTACAGTGTATTAAAACACTATTTAAACAGTAAGTGTGCAGTGCTCCAGCTAGCTATTTACAGCAGGGCGCATCGCCCGTTCCGAAATTCGTTCCGCCCTGTTGCCCCGCCAGGCACCCTGCCCGTTATACAACCATTCATTTCTTTTTTTTTAGCCAAACTTCCCTTTTTTGCCTCAGTGATTATAATACACTGCTTTATTGCCCCCTTTTTATCGAGTGATACACGCCGGGGGGCATTGACATAATTAGCAAACAATTAAACAATTACCTGCTGTAACCGTGCCCGAGGCAGACCATGATATTTTAGACTGCTCCACTAGCATTAAAATCATTGAACCTTAGTGTTAAAACAGTTTGCAAATCAGTCTGAAATCATTATCATTTCGCGCCACCTGTCAAAGTGTACTTTCGTTTTCGGTAATATAGTCGTAAATACCCCTTTATACACAACTGAAACTTAAGTCCAGACAACAGACATTTATATGTAATTAATAAAAATCGGTCACAATCAAATTTAAATAGGAAAATATTTTGATTTTATTGTTTTACAAATTTTGGAAATCGAAAGTAAGTTGTCGTCTGCTTTGTGAGATTGCCGTTTTTTCATGAAGATTTCTTTGAAATTAGTTTACTAAAATGTAATGACAGGGTACACTTTAATGTCAGATACTGTGAAATGCTGTTAAACTGTCTTTGCATCATAATATTTTTTCAAAAATATTGTTTAAACTGGACATACGACGACTTTTAGAAAAAAGTGTAACCATATCCGGATATAAAATTTTGGATACCCGGAATATGTCTATTACAAGTGCTAAACTTGCTTTTAGACTGTTGTAAGTTAAAAACTTTGCCTGATTTCATTTATTTAAGTGGAAGTTTAAACTTTATTTTCTGTATATAATATGTTGCAGGTATAAATTTATAAATATCAAGTAGCCTACATGGAGAAGATGTGTACTGAAATTGTAGCAAGTAAAATAGGCCTAAACACATAGATATTGTTATTCAGTATGCAATTACAAAGAAATATTACAAGTTGAAAATCAATGCCAAGTAAAATACAAACAGCAGAATTTTTAGTTAATTAATAGGTGCATTAGAGATGACAGACATAGCCTATTAAAAGACCATACCTAAAGTGTGCCAAAAAACATGCCTAAATTATGCCAAATTCCATGCCTAAAGTATGTTAAAATGCACTGTATGCATGGACCAGTTATATTTTTTCCCCGGGGGAGCACGGTCCCGGACCGACCACCACCCCAGAAGTGCCCTTTTCAGTGCCAGCACCCTGCCCTTTTTTAATCCTAGCTGGAGCACTGGTGTGCGCTTGTGTTTAACCATTTTCTTTGACAGCAGTCGGAATTTTGCAACATCCGAAAATAAAAGTTTGTATCGCGAAAACGTGTGATATTTTAGGGTTTTCTGTCGCTGTGATTAATTGTATATGTAAAACAGCTCCGGTAACGTAAAACGTCTTCATGTTCTTTAAAATCAAAGACAAATCAAACAAAAAATCATAAGTATACTTCTATTTCTTGATGCAGATGCTTCCACTTTCTTGACATGTTTTTCCGTTTCCTCTGTATTTTCTAGTGCATAATAAAAAATAGCCAATGGCTTTGGTAAGTAGACCTCCTTTCTGAATATTAAACATTGATAATGTTAAGCATAAAGATCTATGTCAATATTTCCATTTTATTTTTCTTAAAATCATTTTATTGTCTAAGGTTGAATAATTTATTTTATGATTTATATTTATGCAGACATGAAATATGACGTCATGGTTGCAGCTGCTGAAACTTATTTTCGTAATTTTCTGTACAGTTTAATACAAAGTTAATCTGTGTCTTGATTCAGTCGTAACAAAAGAACTTACAGGTATAATATAAGATCGATAGGCCTACTGAGAAACAATCAAAGAGGCCACCATTTGTTGATCATTAAATTTAATTTGTCCATGATATTGATGGGGAACCACCTCATCTTACTCTACAGTAGCCTGGAGTTACCAGTATTGGTGGGGATAAGGATTCATCAATCTGACTAAAGTACATCTTCTATTACGCTACGCATAGGATCTGAGAACGACCTATTCATAGCCTCGTTCTGACGACCCTTTCGCTATCCAATCAGAGCTTAACTTACAATAATTTGCAAATCTACCTGTATCCTTGACTTTTGATATTTACAATTCTTATGTTTGAATGTGTCAGATAGCCGGTTAGCTCAGTTGGTAGGCCACTTGCTTTGTAAGCGAGGGGTCCCGGGTTCGAGCCCTGGAATAACCTTACATTTTTCTTACTCTGACATTGGAACAAGTCGTCTGATTGGTTAAAATAAAAATATCAATACTGGAAATCCAAAATATACAGAAGGCGTATGTGAATGGGTCGTTCTCAGATCTTCGTTTAGAAGATCAAGTACTTAAGTCAGATTGAAGGATTCATCTCCTATGCATTTGTCTAAACTTGGGTTAATGTATCAAAATGAACTTATTTTGGTACATTATTTACTTGTGCATCTTAAAGTGATCCACATTCTTTAAAACTATAGTTTTCAATTTAAAATCAGACTGATTCAGAGCCATTCATCTTCTTCTTCTTCAAATTCTTCACCGCCAACAATGGCAAACCCTAGATTACTAGATTTTAATAACATGACCCCTGTAAGCGGTATGTCTAAATGCCGTCACCTGAATCAGTGTACTCGTAGTCCATATGGTTAAGTGATATTAAAATGGAAAAGTATGTCCAAAACATTATTGAAGTTATCATAAAAGCAATACTTTCTTATCATGAAAATGAATATATTTACTGGGATTTGTAATATTTGTAACAAGTAAGGTTAACCATAGCACTAGCGGTGAAAACCACAATGCAGTCTAGCCTCCATTTGCAAGCAGCAGTATAAGAGGTGGATGATGGTGACATCCTTTATGGTTACATTCTCCAAATTGAGTGAATACAAATAAGATGCAACTATTTAACTGCATGCAATCTTTCCATTTCTGGCAGAAAAACAAGATTTATTTACATTCACATGTGAAACAAATGGAGGTAAACAGTACTTTTTACAACAAAAATATATAAGAAGATGAAATTCTGGGAATACACTGTATGCTAATTCTGGGTAATGCATATTATTTTACCATATATTTATAATTTCGACAGATCTTGAAACTACGTCATACAAAATATTGTTTCAAATAGTTAAAAAGTAGGGGAAGTGGAGGAGATTTTGTAACAGTGGTAAAAAGTAATAAGAAATTCATGAACATTTACACATGGGTATTTTAAATCATCATTACTTTTTATTTAAAATCACATTTTGCAAAAGTTTGACAGCTGTGATGTAGTTAATAAGTTTACACAACCAGTGCAAAAACTTATTATGTCATACGACTCCCTATTCAAACAAGGGGCATGCTTAAACAAAATACACCGATTCTGGTGCCCCATTGATTCAGGTAACTGTATGACTAAGTAAATAAAGAAAAGTTGAAGAATAACGACAAACTGGTTCACAAATTGATATGAAAAAATGCAAAATTGAGGTACCAATATTGATAGTATTGATGTATATTTCTTAGTTTTTATTGTTTGTACAGCAGGCCCAATTTTAAAATAATTTTACAGTGCTTTAGGGTATAGCGGATAGCTAACTAATTTTTCCTGCATTCCAATTCAAAGAAATGAAAAAAGCAGTTTTTTTTTTCAGTAAATCAGGCAGAAAACATCTATTCTTCTTACAACATTCAGCTTTTCATAAAACTTCATGTGTTTTTTCTCTCCAAGCCATTGTTTATAGATGAGCTGATTTAGGGTGTACATCTTAACAGATTTTCCAAGATTTCTTTGCTATAGATTAGAATAATAATGTATTCTCTTTTCAAAAACATTCAGCTTTTTAAATTACTATTACGTCCATTCTACAGATAGAGGAGCAACTCCAATTTAAACATGCATGTCGACACAGTTCAGCTTTTTATACTTTTTGTTATTATTATTTTTTTCCTAACAAAATGAAGTAGGCATGTTTTATAGAGTCTAAAATCGCACTGAAATGTCCACTAGAGATAACTAATTTTCGAAATCAGACGTTTACACATTCACATGAGATCAAAAATCTATGTCGGCGATCTAGGTTTAAATTAAATTGCATGGTACTGAAATTTAAATATCTGAACAATTACTAAACTTTTATGCTCAAATGATTAGTTAATGATATATACAGTAGAATTCCGCTATTAAGACCACCAATGGTTCTTTGTAAAACTGGTCTTATTAGCGGTCTGGTCTGATTAGTGGACAAAGGCTAAACGGGGAAGGTCTGGCAGATAATTACACATTGGAATACAATCAAGACGCAATAATGGCAAACACTCAATTTATATGTAGCTTTATTTTTTTTTAATTTTTATATATACTATTATTTTATAACCAATAATAATACATGATTTTTTCTATGAAAGTCATCATTTTTTTTAGATCTAATTAAATCCGTTTTAATCCAGTCAATTCGATCAGCGGGCATTCGTCTAATACAAACTAATTAATTATTTCAACAATTTCTTATGTTAAAATGTTTGATACGTTGTTTTGATAACGTTTAAAAGACTTGTTAGCAATTAACGTATAAATACACAATATACACGCTTAACGTGTTAACACGATGACGCACGTGTTAATTCCCGTGGCGATTCGCGGTAACATACAGAAAAATTCGAGTGGTCGTAATTGCGGTGATTAATCAAGTGTGAAAAAATGAAACAGTTCTGAAATTGGTGGTCGCATTAGTGGATTAGCGGTCTGGTCGCATTTTCGGACAAACGACTATTGGTTTTAAGAAGGAAATATTCCGTTCTTTGCAAAATCGGTTGTATTAGCGGTGTGGTCGTAATTTTGGCGTGGTCGTAAGTAGGAATTTTACTGTATCTTGAACAAAATGTCGCCTTTTTCAATATGTGTCAATCATTTGTATATTGACCACGTACCTTCTGTGTCGGCAATTTGGACAACAGATACGTTAAAACATCTATTCACTTCAGATACTCAGATGTGTAGTGCATGTTCCGGAACGACTATTGACAGTTTGAATGTTTAATGATATGATTATCAAAATAATATTTATTTATTAACGAAAGAGACATATTATAGAAAATAAAATAAGATGATGTTCAACTGCCACTGTGTTTCAATTTCGTTTTAACAGATACGTTACGAAGTGTTTCATTTGAAGCATACATTTATATTGCATTTATCTAGAAATGTTACTGGACAGTGTCGTAGAACAAGTGTTTAACTTTGTATCCGAGTTAAAGTATTTAACTTTTAGTCCAGATATCATATTTTTCACTTGAGAAAACGCATTAAAAACAGATACGTTACAAACAACAGATACATTATATAACTGTGCTATAAATGTGTAAAAAAGTTTGAATTGTTTGAATAATCATCACCTTAACTTAAAGTTTTAGACAAAAAGTTGATTACAGTTTTATTATTGATATCTGGAGTTAATAAGACATCATAAATAATGAATAAAACAGATACGTTACAATCTCTATTTTTATGTTAGCTAGATGTTCAAATTAAAGTTTTTTTTATACAAAACATATACATTTTGTGTTATATTTCTTTATTTTCAAATAGAATCATATCGTAATGTATGAAATATAAAGCAAATGTAACGCCAATTAATCAGTTTAAAAAATATGACAGATATGTTTATACAAAATGGGTAGACTATTTTCACCAAAAAGACTGCATTTTCGGATATATATCTAAGAACCAACAGTTATATTGTTCATAACAGTATGTTTCCCTCATCAATTCTAGTGCGTTAATCTACATAATGATATAGATCTTATTTCATAATCCAATATGAAGTGCGTTTTATGACAGTTGATATTTGTGTAAATTAAGGGGACGCATACTTTGAAATTAGAAAAAAGTGGGTGGGGTATTATAAAATTTACCTGCAAAAAAGTACAAGGTTTTGGTAAATGAAATGAATACTGTTTCAACTGTTATAAGTACACAAAGGATTGCTCACTAAAATAAAAATGAGAAAAACTGAAACAAGAAAGTTATTGCTGAATTACATAAGACTTCTTGTGTACATTCAGAGTCAACAATTAAGACTTTTTGGTGTGAAAATAATAGTGCTTTACTTTGTCCAAACATTTATCAATGTCCTACAGATTCTAGTTTAAAGAAAGAACGTGAAATAAGTTCACTGTCTTGCTTTTCATTTCGCATATGTGAGCTAAAACACATTATTTAGTTTGTTTACAAAGTAGTGCATAAGAAAAGATACGGTGGTCAAGGAATGCCACATTGCAAAACTAAAAGAGTATATTCCCCTTAATACATTAAACATTTATCGTTACAAAAGTCTAGTGGCTTACAATAAATGCCTAGAAATGTTGCCATTATTAATTTTTAACTTGGTATTCATGAACTACAATGCACTTAAATATCAAAACACATTCAAGAAACTTTTGAAAATGTATTGTCTTAAAAATCCCTAAAATAAGTATGAAATTTGGTTGATGAGGTCCAATCGATGTGTATATGTGCAAAAGCAACATTCTAATTTTGTTCACAAAAGTTACTAATAAACAGCAGGAATGTCAATGATCAAACTGGACGAATATACAGTATATCCTCACTTTAATGTCATTTATAATTTGTCCTTGAATTCTCCACCATACTTTTCATAACTCTGTTTGCACGAGTTGCACGTGAATGCTGTCATTCACGTAAAAAAACGGGGTCAAATAGGTTGTAAATGCAATATCATCTAAACGTAATTAATGGATTATGCAGTTCAAGATAAACTTTATCTCATAACGTAACGAACATGTATAATGTTGTAACAACAACTTACTTACACTGATTTAAGTAGCAGTCGGTTTATAAGTGACTTTATTGATTCATTTTGTGTTTTGTTATTGTTGTCAAAAAGTACAACGGAAGTGCCTCACAACTGAAGCGGAAACCAGTTTGATGCGCAAAGTAGTCCACTGTAAGTAATATTATCTGACAAATGTCCACAGAAATTAATAATTTTCTAATATTAAAGACGAATATCTGAATAGGATTCATTATTTGATAAGAAATTATAATCATCGACATGTTTTTTTTTAAAATCGTACACGTGCTGACACCTAAGTTGTCCCCCGTTGTTTATTAGAGTTACCTTTCGCCCGGGCCCAGTAATACATTTGCAGTGAATCGCCGAGAAGTCGTGGGAAAATTAAAAACCATGTAAACAAACTAAAATTAACCACCATTTCAAGATGAATTTCAAGTGATCGACATTATGCATTTAACCCGCCTGACCTGTGTAGCATCTTAGATATCTGTTCTAAGGTATTCATTGTGTAGAATGTCATGTTATGCCCTTGCAATGCTAATCCTACTCTGATTTTTTTGTTTACATTTTTTATCAATGAGAAATATGGCGTCCATCCCGAGATGAACAGACGTGGCGTTAAATTTTTACATGTTTAAGCAAACCTGGTGTGTTAGAAAGAAAATCTCATCCCTTCAACATTATTTGGAACACTGTAATTGTAAAAAACCTGTATTTTCCTTATACAAAAGCTTAATATTTTGTGTTGAATGTACTTTCACAAAGACCTCTGTTTTCCTATTACATTCATAGTACCACATCCTTATCCACAAAATACTGAATATTACAGGTGTCCATCAGTATTATATCAGTTTAGGAATATGTTTTTTATTTTCCCACCATCGATTTCTTGAATATGCACCCCTTCCGCATTGCCATATGAACTGTGAATGTAGCAATATGCGTCCCCCTAAATTATTTTTTCTATACAATTTGATTTATTTTATCAATCATGATATATAAATAACTTCATTTCTTATTAAACTATAAAGAGTATATAGTTTGAACAGGTAAATAACGGACACAAATATTGTTATATGTTATATTAAAATAGTTTTTTGAATGAAAATTCGCAGTGTAACATGTCTGTCGCTGATTTACAGCTATCTTTGCAAAATCAATGAAATAACGAAAAATTGTCGATAGTTAACTAAAATATTTAACTTGTGTACTCCAAAGGCATGAAACAACTAAATTAAAAACAAATCTGATTATATTTGGGAACATCAGACGTGGGGACATTTTTACTGTCCAAGTTGCTCCTCTATCTGTAAAATGGACGATTAAATACTTTTCATTCACTGACGTTTTTTTTTTACATATACACTGATTTAGTCTATAGGGGATAGCTTTATTTTACATTTGATGACATATGAAAAATAACACAACAAGCAAATATTTAAAATGTATGTCAGAATGTCTGTGTGCATGCCAGTAAAAGAATGATATGAAAATTTATACAATAATTCAAGTCTAAATATAAAATTTATCAATCTATCCTCTATACCCTAAAATCCGCTATACCCTAAAGCACTGTACACTGCATGGTGACTTTATCTTATGAATTAAGATTTTACAAATGGAAGTGTTCTTTTCCAGACGTCTAGCCTGTGTTCTAGCCATCTGGTAACCGGATGCCTAGACTGTCAACTAGCCGTTCGGTAATCAGTATCTTTAGAAAAGTATAAGTAAGTAAATTATTTATAGAGGGTAGTTAAAAAAAAAGTATAAAATACACAGAATGGCAACAGGAGATAATCTCGCGTAAGCTCGTGTCACCGCGTTATCTTATTGAAGTGTTTGCTGACTTGATCACTCGTGATAAAATCAACAGACGCTTATTAAAGTATTACACTGGCGATACGGCCGGCAAGTAATAAACTGTATCGGGTCCAATATTCAAACGACAACTGTTGATTTTTCCGACTTCCAATCATTCCTTCCCCGTGTAGAAAATACTAATGATATTTAAAAAAACACCGTTACCATTATAAACAAACGATCTGATAGAAAGTTTTTCATGACGCAAATTTTTATCCTTCTGCTGTACTTCTGTTTCATACACCGGTAAAACGAGATCTCATTCAGTTTCCATGTGATGTTGGCGAGATTTGCTCTATATGTAGTAGGGTAGAGTATAAGGGTGCACTTATACTTCCTTGCTTATTATAATTGAGCTAGCTTTTATAGCGACGTGGTAGAGTGTCCGCCTTAGGTGTGAGAGGTCCCGGGTTCGGTTTCCAGTCAGGCTTGAAGTATTTTCAGCCTGTTACATTTGGCGCCCAAGGTAAATAACTCACGAGTAGATATGAATGGACACCTTGGAACGTCCAACAGAGGTTCAAACTCCTGGAATTCAAGGACAAATTCTAAAATGGAGGGGGTGTATGTAGTAGGGTAGAGTATAAGGGTGCACTTATACTTCCTTGCTATTGAGCTAGCTTTTATAGCGACGTGGTAGAGTGTCCGCCTTAGGTGTGAGAGGTCCCGGGTTCGATTCCTGGTCAGGCTTGAAGTACTTTCAGCCTGTTACATATATGCCTTTCAAGTTGCCGATCTATTTATTTTTATGTTTTATAGCTTTTTGGCTGATGCTAATCTTCCATGAGGCCCTCTCAAGAAGAAAACACATGTATATACAGAACATAATGCATAATAAACATGAGTACATTGAAAATACAAAGGCATACATATAAAAATACATATCAGAAAACAGTATTAAAAAGGAAATATTTTGTGTAATTTTCATCCAGTTGAGACATGATGATTTAAAGCATTGTAATGAACGAGCAGATTTAACTTCTAAAGGTAAAAAATTCCAAATAATTGGACCAGAATTATAGCATAGTACTTTTAAAAAATTCTGTGCGCGTATTTGGTATACAAAAATTCTTGTTTGTGCTTGATTTCAAAGTGAAAGAAGTATCATTATTGGGGTTTTTGCATGTACTTTTCACAAATGTAGTTGGGAATTACTTGTGATTTTATACTGTACATAAAACCATACATGTGATCTCCCGCGCGGGAGGGTCAAAATCCCGATTTTTTCACCTTGCCTCCCGTCTCCCGACCAAAACCATATTTCTCCCGCTTTTCAAAAAAAAAACAAAAAAAAAAAACAGTATTATGACTGGGTTGATAATTACCGAGGAGTGCCAAACATGTTTGCACAGTAAATCAAAGTGTCACCGACTGTTGTGTATTATACATGTTTGACACACATGTAGCTGGAGGAAAGAGTTGTTTTTCACAGGTGAATTATTAATTGTTTGTTTTGATAAGGGATTAGACAAGCAGGGCATTTTCCACCTGTCTCACGGGGCCGAATATCTGCCCATTCTCAATGCCAATTAAGGGGACGTATATTGCTACATTCACAGTTCATACAGCAATGCGGAAGGGGTGCATATTCAAGAAATCGATGGTGGGAAAATAAAAAACATATTCCTAAACTGATATAATACTGATGGACACCTGTAATATTCAGTATTTTGTGGATAAGGATGTGGTACTATGAATGTAATATGAAAACAGAGGTCTTTGTGAAAGTACATTCAACACAAAATATTAAGCTTTTGTATAAGGAAAATACAGGTTTTTTACAATAACAGTGTTCCAAATAATGTTGAAGGGATGAGATTTTCTTTCTAACACACCAGGTTTGCTTAAACATGTAAAAATTTAACGCCACGTCTGTTAATCTCTGGATGGACGCCATATTTCTCATTGATAAAAAATGTAAACAAAAAAGTCAGAGTGGGATTAGCATTGCAAGGGCATAACATGACATTCTACACAATGAATACCTTAGAAAAGATATCTAAGATGCTACACAGGTCAGGCGGGTTAAATGCATAATGTCGATCACTTGAAATTCATCTTGAAAAGGTGGTTAATTTTACTTTGTTTACATGGTTTTTAATTTTCCCACGACTTCTCGGCGATTCACTGCAAATGTATTACTGCGCCTGACGAAAGGTAACTCTAATAAACAACGGGAGACAACTTAGGTGTCAGCACGTGTACGATTTTTAAAAAACATGTCGATGATTATAATTTCTTATCAAATAATGAATCCTATTCAGACATTCGTCTTTAATATGAGAAAATTATTAATTTCTGTGGACATTTGTCAAAAAATATTACTTACAGTGGACTACTTAGCGCATCAAACTGGTTTCCGCTTCAGTTGTGAGGCACTTCCGTTATACTTTTGACAACAATAACAAAACACAAAATGAATCAATAAAGTCACTTATAAACCGACTGCTACTTAAATCAGTGTAAGTAAAGTTGTTGTTACAACATTATACATGTTCGTTACGTTATGAGATAAAGTTTATCTTGAACTGCATAATCCATTAATTACGTTTAGATGATATTGCATTTACAACTTATTTGACCCCGTTTTTTACGTGAATGACAGCATTCTCGTGCAACTC
The DNA here is from genome assembly GCF_021730395.1 of Mercenaria mercenaria. Lineage (NCBI taxonomy): Eukaryota > Metazoa > Mollusca > Bivalvia > Venerida > Veneridae > Mercenaria > Mercenaria mercenaria. The sequence continues at coordinate 16,678,763 of NC_069375.1, read as the reverse complement.
GTGCAAACAGAGTTATGAAAAGTATGGTGGAGAATTCAAGGACAAATTATAAATGACATTAAAGTGCGGATAACTGTATATTCGTCCAGTTTTGATCATTGACATTCCAGCTGTGTATTAGTAACTTTTGTGAACAAGATTAGAATGTTGCTTTTCCACATATACACATTGATTGGACCTCTCAACCAAATTTCATACCTTATTTTAGGGATTTTTAAGACAATACATTTTCAAAAGTTTGTTGAATGTGTTTTGATATTTAAGTGCATTGTAGTTCATGAATACCAAGTTAAAAATTAATAATGGCAACATTTCTAGGCCTTTATTGTAAGCCACTAGACTTCTGTAACGATAAATGTTTAATGTATTAAGGGGAATATACTCTTATAGTTTTAGAATGTGCATTCCTTGACCACCGTATCTTTTCTTATGCACTACTTTGTAAACAAACTAAATAATGAGTTTTAGCTCACATATGCGAAATGAAAAGCAAGACAGTGAACTTATTTCACATTCTTGCTTTAAATTAGAATCTGTAGGACATTGATAAATGTTTGGACAAAGTGAAGCACTATTATTTTCGCACCAAAAAGTCTTAATTGTTGACTTTGAATGTACACAAGAAGTCTTATGTAATTCAACAATAACTTTCTTATTTCAGTTTTTCTCATTTTTATTTTAGTGAGCAATCCTTTGTGTACTTATAACAGTTGAAACAGTATTCATTTCATTTACCAAAACCTTGTACTTTTTTGCAGGTAAATTTTATAATACCCCACCCACTTTTTTCTAATTTCAAAGTATGCGTCCCCTTAAGCTCCATTTTTTACCAATTTGAAGCAAAAAACTCCCAGCTATAAGAAATAATTCCCAACTGAAATGTATTTTGATTATTCAAAGAAAAATTTTGCTCGGTAATAAAATCACATAAATAATTGTTGGAAAAACCAACCCATTACTATTTTTAGAACAGGAGTGTTATTTCCCCTTATGGAGTTACGCCATTTTCTTCCAATGTTTACCAAATTAATTTGCTACTAAATCGGACATATTTCATTGAAAATTGGATGAAAACACACACTCATTTATTTGATAACATCAATCTACATTATTTTGGTAAGGGTAAATACATGTTGATGCATTTCTGTTTTCTATTTTTCATGTCAAAATCATCAGTATTTTTATACGAAAGTGGGTGGGGTAAGGAATTTACATAATTTATGAGTTGTGTTCAGACCAATTTAGAACTTCGTTTTTTTTTTAAGTCCTCGAGTAGAATAATGTTAATGCACGTTCACCACCATTTCAGACCTAAATTGAGACTTATTTCTACAAATTTAATCTGTTAAGAAAGTTTAAAGTTAGAACAAGAGAGAGCTTCTGTAAGATAGCATGCTCGACTTTTCTCAGTGATTGACTCTGAATTAAAGCTTTGCCAGTAAAAGGGGCAATTAAAGCTTTGCCAGTAAAAGGGGCATAATAGTCAATAGCTTTGAATGTAACAGAGATATTAGACATTATATAAAACTTTAACAAAAAAAAAAAAATGAAGTTAAAGAGTGGCATAACTCTGTCAAAATTTTAATCAAGAGTTATGAGGATTGTTTCTTCTGGTGTAGACTTATATACATTATTTTATGGCCAAAAATGTTGTATTTTGTCTCAAAGTTATGTGTCCGCGCGCTTAATTTATGTCGATAAAAAACCTCCAGTTTTGAGACCCCAACTCCAGCTGAAAAATGGCAAACCTCCAGTTTTGGGATTCTGAACTTATCACATGTATGCATAAAACATGTCTTTTTATAAAAAAGTCACTGATCAAGTGTACTGGTAATAAATTGATTTAATTTATCCTATTTTGTTGGCAAAACATGGCAATATTTACCTTTACACAAATACTAGGCTTAAATCAGACCGAAATTTGATATTTTTAAATTTCTGCTTCTCAACAACAGGACTGGTTAGGAAGCGGAGGTGTGTCAAAATTAATATGATAGATGCATAGAAATGACATTTTAAAAAACAAATTCTTATTTATTGTGATCATGTTTAGGGCATGCCATAAGCATACTAAAAAGGGATTTTTTTTATAATTTCTCATTACCAAGTATTCTGAGTCAACACGTTATCTTTACATTATCTTTGAAACTTCTATTTGTCAAACATTTCTCGGGACAACAGCAACAACAACACAACTGAAACGCTTTTAAACAATGAACTTAACTTTACATCGGCATTTTAACACAAATATTGATTCTATAATCATTTGTAGGTTAGCAACTTATTATCTAAATTAAAGTACTATATCTTCTCAGAAACATAGATAGTTCATAAATGAATTGATTACCGGATGGCTAAAAAAAAACTAGCAGATAGGCTAGGCGTCCAGTTACTGGATGGCTAGACACTTCCTTTACAAATTATTCTGTTTCTTCAGAAAACATGGCCGACCTGGGGTGTGGTCACTTTTCCCTATATGTATGTTCTCTTAGTATCCCATCATATGTCAGCATTCCTCCAACGTCTCCCCTCACACTCCCTCCCCCCAACACACACACTCACATTACTTGCCTGTATTTATTTTAATAGTAGAAATTTTCAAATATTCTTCTCCCCTCCACCCACACCCACCTCCCAAACACACACATTACCTACCTGTATTTAATAGAAAATTTTCAAATATTCTTGTCGTAAAACACTGGCACAACTTAAAAAAAAGTCACAGACATTTTCCTTGCATAACCATTTACCATAATTGTTCAAACAAGCAGGGTAACTCAGGTGAGTGATGTAGGGCCCTCTTGTTTTAGTACATTAACTTCAGCAATCCCAGTGTGAAGCATCAGCAGATTTTCACCAAATTAACGTGAAACATTCTTTTGTGAAGCATTCTTGGATTTGTTCAAATTATGTCCCGTGGGTCAAAACTGATATCTTTATTTGGGCACTTACTAAATTTCTAAAATCTTCAAAAGCTTTAAGGCCTAAAGCAAATAAGGGTACATTTTAGTGAAGCAAAAAATAAAGTTAGTATGAAAGAACAATCTTTGTACAAATATATATTAACAGTTGACTTTTTTGATAAGGCAGTCTTAAACTATCTATGTTTTAAATTTCAGGCAAATCGGTTGATCGGCTAAAAATTTATGAACATTTGAAGTTACAGAATTTCTCCAAAAATAGCTATTTTTGTGTGACATAATTTTTTTTGTTTTTAATATTTCATTTAGAAAATATTCTGTATCAACTGTTTTACACATTTACCATGTTTATACAATGTGCTGACCATAAACCTATAAAAGTTAACTACTGAAATATTCAGATTTAGTTTCAAAAATTTTTTTGAAAATATTTTGGAAAGTACCCAAATGAAGCCAAACATCTTAATTTATACCTTTCTCACATATATATATGTTAAAACAAAATAAGTTAACATATTAAAAAATAAAATGTTCTTTTTGATAGCTAATACAATATACTTTAATACAAACATTTCAGTTTTTACATACATTTGCATGTCATTGCACATTAAGTATCCTTTTATGCTTGTTTTTTGTCCCAACCCTAACGGTTTAACAGTCAACTTGTTCCTTTGTATGCAGAATGTTGTTTTAATGAGTCTCCATACCTGTCTTGTCTCATCATGTTCCTTAAGGCTTATTGTTTGCACTAATATTTCAGTTATGGCTGTGTTTCTACTATACCCACTATCAGGGCATCCTTGATTTTGTCCCAACCCTAACACTTTTTTGTCCCAACCCTAACATGCTTTTTTTAACTTGTTTACTGTAACAGGATTAATGATAAAGTGTTTTAGAGACATTATTTACAACAAACATATTCAAGCTTTTTCATATAAAATTTCACTTCAATGTTCTTTTACAAGTCCTTCTACTTTTTCGCATCATACAAGCTGAAATTTCAGGAAAGGAAAAGTCAAGTACATGAAATGACAAAAATAAGGAGTGTTTCTGATATTAAACTAAATCTAGTTAATCCTAACTATAACTTGTTAAAACAGTGCATTTCAATATGTTTATTTAAGAATATAGCCTTTAGTAAGTCACTTTCAGCCTTACAGACAGTGCTGTTAGGGTTGGGACACTTTTTTTGGCTTTAATGACAGCTGCTGAATTAATGGTGTGTTTTCAAAGCCAGAAAGGAGTATTAAGTATTAAAACTGAAATTAACTAAGTTAACATGGCAAAAGAAATCATTTGGCAAAGAAAGTAAAAGTAAAAGCAAATCAAAGGCTGTGGCATATGTAAAATTCAAAGACAATGAAATTGAAATGAGCCGAAAATAATGTACAGTAAACTCTGCTTATTACGAACTCCTTGGGGACCTTTCAAATGTGCTCCTTACATCCTGAGTTAGTTATATCCACATAACAAATGATTTCCTTATAAATGTATGATATATGTATACTGAAAAAAGGAATACATCAAACAAGAATTATCAAGTCAAATATGACAAGATTGGTGACCATCAATTTCAAATTTATTTTCCAATGTTGTAGTTTTATAATTCCCTCTCCGTATCTGTTTTTTATTTATGAGCAAGTAACTGAACACAGTGGCTGTCTTAATTATACAAATTCAAGAAAGTTGATTTTATCTTACATATCTTAGCTAGAAAAAAACATCTTGTGAACTCAAACCATTTTACCTTCACAATCAATCTGTTTTCTGGTTACATGGTAAGGCAGTTATATCCTTGAAAAGAGTTTATCTACATACATTATATAATTGCTCACTTTTATTAAGAATCAAATTTTATTCACACAAGTACTGCAGAAAGTTATATGTATTTTTTGAGTATTTTATTTGTCATAAAAATATGAATGCAGGCAATTTTCATCTATGCAAGACTGGCAGAGAAAAATATGATGCAGATGACAAAAGAAAAATCCAAAAACAATTAACATAATCTTTTCAAATATTGATACTAAAGAGTATATCATATAGATCTTTATAAACACATGTACAATATTGTCCAGTCTTCATGTTCTGACAGAAATATTCTGTTCCTTATATCTAAAGATTTGTTCTAACTGTTTACATGACTGTACATTAAATAAAAAAAGTATTAGGACCAGGCCAACAAATATAATTTATTAGTTATATCCAAAGCTGTATAACCAGTGTTTACCGTAAAATCTAAGAAAGTACATATATTGTTTACATTTTGGTATTGACAATACCTTTGAGATCAGTGAATAAGACCAGACATTGTTACAGTTTGCAAGTTTTTAGTTCTCATTTGTTGAACATAAAGCACTATGTCCCAACCCTAATGCTATAAAGGCAATTATCTTCATAAAAAAGTGTGAAAAATGAATACTGGTGGTACTAATAACTATACTAAAGTATGTTTTAAATTTTGCATTGTTATGTTCGTAAGTTATGCTGATACTTTTATTCATTCGTGACATTTCTTAAAGCTAATGAAAACGGTTCATTTTAAAACTTCTTTGTAGTGTAAGATTCCTGACAAGAAAGATCATTTTTGGCAACTTACTTTGAATAAGACTTATTAAGGAACATTTCACCGTAAGCTGTGAAACAATATTACTGTACAATAAATGCTTTAGATAAATCCAACCACTTAAAAGCAGCATTTTTACGTTACTGAAAAATGTCCCAACCCTAACATTTTTTGAAGAATCCCTCATTTTGTGATTTGTTTTAGAAAGGTAAAGTGGAGAATATATTTTGACTGCTGTATTGATTGACTGTTCCCCCATGGTTATGTTAGAGACACTAAAATGTGAACAACAGTGTTTTAAGCCTTTTGTTATTAGTAAACTTAAAACATTTGATATTTTCTTGATAAATACATGAAGCAGTAATAAATCAAAATCAGGTCCAGACTGTAACATTCTTTCGTGTTTGTTGATTTAAGTTTCCCAGCATTATGTGAATACGATTAGTTCTGATGAAATCTAATTACTAATAGCACTAGTCATTACATAAATTCACATGTACATAGAATGTTCCAACCCTAACGGTTAGATGACAAAATACTGGCTAATTTCAGAAACTAATATCTTTTGGGTGGTTCATATTAGAATAATGAAACTTGACACATACATAGATGTTGCACTGTTTTATGTGTTAAGCTGTCAGTTTTTATTCTACTTCTCCATAGTCAGTCAAAATGAAATTTCTATTTCTCATTATTGACTTTCTCCTATTCATTTTCTGAAATATTCTGAAAAAAAAATACTGGAGAGCAAACATGGCACATGTAAAACACAGAAATCCATTTGTTCAAATCATATGCACCCTAGAATAAGTGTATTTGCTGTCAATCATCACTCACTTTGTGAGCTTTTTCAATGTAACTTTACCAATTAGTCTTTAATTTTTGTATTATCTTGACAATATCCTTGTTGTTTTTTTTTCAAAACGGTCTATTACTTTTCTAAAACCTAACATTTTTTATAAACTTTGATGGTTTTGCTATAAAATGAAACTGAAAAAAGTTAATTTAAAGACAATAATTTTTTTGACAAAATGTCACACTTTATTTGCTTTAGGCCTTAATTGATATTTTGTATGTAGTTTATAAGTCACAGGGTAATTGGCACATAAGTGGACACCTCTAGATGCTACTGATATTCAGTAATTCACTGCTGAAATTGGCTAAACACCAGCACTTTTCATTCTGGCACAGATGTTCTCAGAGAAGCTTTTGCAAGCATTTTCATGATTAATCAGGGTTAAATGTACAGAATACCGTGGGCTTAGCGCAAAACGGTTGTAACTTATATGAAATAAAGAAGGAGTTACAACCGTTTTGCACTAAGCCCGCGATACACTGTTTGTTAATGTGACACATTGTAGAATAGGACAGTAACTTTTTACGTGGGGAGTACTCTAAAAGCATATACAAGTATTTTCGCTAGGTCAAAATTTAGCAAATAAGAAATATTGAGTATGTTAATTTTCATGGTTTTATATTCACAAGATTGTAAAAGAGTTAACCTACTTGTTTCAGCCTTTTGATAAGTAGGGTGTCCGTAGAAGTTACATATCATAAAGCATTACAATCCCTTTTACTGAGAGCATTTTTTCACTGGCACTAAAAGAATGTGCCCAATGAAAAAAATGGCCGATAAAAAGTAGGGGAAACTTCCCATTATGGAAAACAATTTGTTGGTTTTTCCCTACTTCCTGAATGGGAAATTTGATATATATGTACAAAATGTATTAAATATAGTAACTTTCTGCCGGTTCGGGAACCAAAATCACACTTTATTTACTTGTTTATTTTGAAAAGCTGGTGCAAAAGACTATACATGGTATTATTAAATAAGATACACCATTGTGAACCTGAGAGATTTGTCTAAATTTCTACTGTTCAAAATTTTTTTTAAATGTACTAACAAAATGTAGATTCAGCTTTTTGGATTTCTGTAGCAGTTGAAATAATACGTTTTACTTTTTTCTGTTCTAGGTTTCTTTTTCTTTCCAGGGACTTTGTTCAGTTTTGTTTATATCAGCTCTTACATAATATGAAAACACTTTGAAACAGTAAATTGACTTTCCCACAAATTTACATGCAATATCATGTAAGTTACATAATATTATCTCAGTTTCCCAATTTCCAATTTGGGAAACTTTGAAATGTTGAATGAAAATTTTGTTTATTTAAGGAC